>NC_067495.1:94952744-95210244 GCF_947179515.1 Apodemus sylvaticus | reverse complement strand
TTTCATTTTCCTAAGAATCATCAATACATGAATAATCAACAGGAGAAGGATGTTTGATGAAACAGAATATTTGCATATTCTCAGAAGACCTCTTCTCAAATTAGATACTAATTAAAAAAAATAAGAGTAGTAATTATGAAGAGGATAAGATGTACAACATTTTAACTAACTGATCAAAATTAGCATCACTAACAAATTGTGTGGGGACAACACAGGCCTCCATTTAATGCTCTGAGAAGGAATAAGCAGAATTTCAGAAGGGAACCAACGAGGTGACATGTAACCTGAATCTAATCATGAGGAAACATCAGGCAAATTTAAACTGAGAGGTTGTCTATATAATAACTGGCTTGCGTTCAATGTCATTGAAATGTCAAAGTCAAAAAAGGTTTAGGAACTGCCCCAGATAAAAGAACACTACAAAAGCAATATAACTTTATTTTCTTTGTAACTTGGACTACATACTATCATGAAAATTTATACATAGAACATAATATTTTGCCATAGACAAATTCATAGAAAAAGGTATGTTAGAATTCTTAAACTTTGCGAAAATATACTAGATTAAAATTAACATTACTAAAATCATATAGTTATATATTCTCATTGTAAGTAATTACAAATGGAATCATTTAAAAGAGAAAATAGAGACTAT
Source organism: Apodemus sylvaticus (assembly GCF_947179515.1). Lineage (NCBI taxonomy): Eukaryota > Metazoa > Chordata > Mammalia > Rodentia > Muridae > Apodemus > Apodemus sylvaticus. The sequence goes on along the minus strand of NC_067495.1, from coordinate 95,209,589 downwards.
CTTGGTCACATATTTTCATATGTTGTAAAAACATACAGATGCCATGTGCACATATATGTGTGTGTATGCATGTGTTTGTATACATAACACACACACATGAATTCATCCATGAAGATAATGAACTGATAATTGTTTCAACTAAAATAATAAATACCATTCAATTATGATAAACACAACACTTAGGAAATTTTTTAAATCATTTAATTTTGGTTTTCTAAATGATGTTTGAAAGTGGTAGTTTGGCTAACATCCACTTATTAGTGAGTTCATACTATGCATGTATTTGGGGTCTGAGTTACCTCACTCAGGATATTTTCTAGTTCCATCCATTTTCCTGCAAAACTCAGAATGTTCTTGTTCTTAATAACTGAGTAGTATTCCATTGAGAAAATGAACCATATTTTCTGTATCCATTCTTCTGCCATGGGACATCTGGCCGGTTTCTAGCTTCTGGCTATCACAAATAAAGCCACTATGAACATAGTGGAACACTATGACCCTGTGGCATGGCAGGACATCTTTTGGGTACATTCCCAAGAGTGGTATAGCCGAGTCTTCTGATAGATCTATTTCCAGTTTCAATCTGAGGAAACTCCAGATTTATTTTCAGAGTGGTTGTACCACTTTTCAATCCCACCAGCAAGGAGAAAGTGTTTCTCTTTCTCTACATCTTCTCCAACATGTGTTGTCACCTGTGGTTTTGATCTTAGCCATGCTGATTGGTGTAAGATGGAATCTCAGGGTCATTTTGATTTACATTTTTCTGATCACTAAGGACTTTGAATATTTCTTCTCAGCCATTTGAAATCGCTCAGTTGTGAAATTTCAGTTCAGCTCTATACCCCATTTTTTTGATAGGGTTGTTTAATTTTTTTTTCTTTTGGTGATTAGTTTCTTGTGTTCTTTACATATTTTAGATGTTAGCCCTCCAGCAGATGTGTGGCTAGTGAAGAATTTTTCCCAATCTCTAGGTTGCCAATTTGTCTTATTGATTATGTCCTTTGTCTTCTAGAAGCTTTTCGGTTTCATGAGGACCCATTTAAGTGGATGTTACAGAGTATCCTAGATACAGCCTACAGAACTCAAAAAGATCAACAAGCTGAAGTCCCCAAGTGAGGACACCTCAGGCCCAATTGGGAGGGAGAACAAAGGAGTCACAATTGGGGGAGGTAGGGAGAGACCTGGGAGAGAAAGTGGAGTGGGAGAGGGAGTGGAGGAGGGAGGGGAACCTGATCTGGTATTGGGTGAGAGGAAAGGACTGAAGCTCTGAGGGCCTGCAGCAAGAATGGAAACAGGCAATCTCAGGAGATAGGAGGTTGGGGAGACCCTCCAGAATATACCAGAAACCTGGAAGGTGAGAGACTCATTGGACTCAAGCCGAGGAACCTTAGATGAGATGCCTGAAATTATGGAGAAGCAATTTATAGATCCTTCCTCCAGCAGGAAGATAGGTCAACCAATGAGGCAGTGGGGGGGGGGTTGTATATCCCACAGTCACAGTTCTGATCCATAATTGTTCCTGTCTGAAAGAACTACAGGGATGGAAATGGAGAAGAGTCTGAGGAAAAGAAGGTCCAGTGACAGACCCAAAGATGGATCCATCTCAAGGGGAGGTCTCAAGGCCTATTACTATTACTGAGGCTATGGAATACTCACAAAAGGGACCTAGCATGCCTGCATTCTAGAATACCCAACAAGCATCTAAAAACCTCAGATGTAGATATTTGCACCCAACGAATGGATAGAAGCTGCTAACCTCCATTGTTGAATTAGGAAAGGCTCAATGAAGCTGGAGAGAAGGGCAATCCTATATGAGGATCAGCAGTCTCAATTAAATTGGACCCCTTGAGATCTCTCAATCACTGGACCACCAAACAGGCAGCATACACTAGCTGATATAAAGCCCCCAATACACATAGAGCAGAGGACTGCTGGGTCAATGTCCATTTAGAGAAGATGCACCTAACCCTCAAGTAATTGGAGGCCCCAGGGTGTTTAGAGGTCAGGTCAAGTCAGGTGGAGGGTGGGGACATCCATGGAGAGATAGGCAGTGGGGAGAAGGTATGGGATGTAAAATAGTTGGAGTGTGGATGGGGAGTAGGTGGATTAAATACGGAGTGTAAAACAAATGAATTATTTAATTAATAAAAATAAATTTAAAAAGGAAATAGTAGTTTGGGGACTATAGAAGATATTTAAAACATGCATCTTCTTGATGTTGAAGATAATTTGTGTCTAAATACAGAAATCTGAAAGGAATGCTAAGATTCCAAGGGAAAGAAAACACTGTAATAATGACTCTTACATTGTGCTGAACCTTGCATTTTATATCTGTGGGCAGTATGTGCCTACTGGTACAATAGTTGTGTCAAGATTATGGGAGAGCCATTCACCTTATGATAGGTTCTATGGCTGATTTCACATGATGGATTCAATGTTTTGTACCCTAGATGTGGTCAAAGATCCATGGCTAGTGAGATCATATGTTCTTCAGGATAACTTATTGTTGTCTTGCTAAATGCTTAGGGTGCCCCCTCTATGTTTGTAACTGTTTCCATGGATTTGTACTGCTTTCTACTTTATTCAGGAAAGCTTTTTTTTTCTCAGAAAGTAGTGGATAATGCAGACATTTATAAGTTGTCAAAGTACAGGCTAGAGGTAATTCAGTGTTCAGCTTTGGGTGAATCATGTTTAATGAAACTTCCATGATCTAAGACCCAGGGAAATTTATGTAAGAAGCATCAGAAAGTTAGAGTTGCTGGAAGGGGAGGGCAATGAAGAAGTCATGCTGGGTACTTCATTCCTGTTGAAGACATTAGATCAGAACATCTGTAGTTATCTCTCTATGACCTATACAAAAGAAAGCAAAAGAAAATACAAGAATGAAGCCAAGACTCAAGGGGCTTTGATTCTCAGATTGCTTTTTTAGTAATTACTGTAAATTAGATAGAATTTTTCTTTAGGCATATGGTCACTGGAATATTACTCATGGCCCAATATATGACTACAACATCCTGTGCATATAGACAGCAAAAACTGGAACTTGGTGGGTATAAATAAAAAATAAAAGACATATATCTAATAGAAAAGTGAGATGGGAATATTAGAGGAATTGGAGGTAGATAATAGTAGATGGGTATTTTATACATTCTCAGAATCTTCAAAGAATATAAAATATTTTAAATTTCATTCTGAACAATTAAAATAGCCATTTAATATTGGTATAGTGCTTCAAATACATTAAGATACTTTTATTCTTTAAACTACATTTGAAAACATACCAGAGCTGTGTCAAAATTAAAATGAAGTAATTGTAATTGAATACATTATATATAATTAGTATTTAGTTTAATAATCAAAGACATGTAATTCAAGTTTTTGAAAGGTAGCTTACTTGGTAAATACTGGACAGCCAGTTCAGTCTATCAATGAGTTCTACATTAGCAGGTACTTTGACAACTTATTGGTGTCTGAGAGTGTTTTGCATGAAAAACTAAGGTAAATTGGATGACTAAGAAAAACATCAAATGTCCACCTTTGCCATGACATGAACATGTGTGTATAAACATGTATGTGTATAAAACATGTTGACATGTACATATACACAAGAAATCTAATTATTGATTTGATTTTTCTGTGAATTCAGATTTTTATTATATCTGCTTTACACTCTTAATATGACTTAAAGACTTGAAATAGAACAAAGGACTCAAAAAAAGTTTACATACCTATGACCACCTAATGTTCTCAGATGAACCGAACAGTACACTGGAAAAAATAATTTCTTAAACAAATGCCATTTGTTAAACTGAATATCTGCTTGCAGAAGTCTGAGTGGAGATTTTACCTATCAGTACAAAAATCAATCTAATATTAATAAACTATCTTTTTATAAGCCTGAAACTCCTGAGAATAGGGAAATAGTTTCAAAACATAGATATATCTACCATTTTCTTGAATAAATTTTAATATATATCAAAGAGTTGATAAACAGAATTACATGTGGCTATCAGGATAATGTGTAGTGGTGAAATAATCTGAAATGTTAAGTGATGCGTATCAAAATTTGAAAAACATTTAAAATCTTCCTAGCATCAGAAAAATATTTAATGAATCCTTCATTGAGTTTCCACAGAACCTCTATCATCAAAAATCAAAACCAAAAACAAACAAACCAAAAAAAAAATTGGTAACAACTATTGGTGAGAATTTGGGAAAGTGTTCTTCACTCTGGTAAAATTATTAAACTATAGAACAACATGGAAACCAGAATGCAAATTCTTAACAAAATCAAATATAGAACCACTGTATGGCCTAGTTCTTCCACTGTTTAGTTTTATTCAAGTTAATATAGTTCAACATAACACAGGTATTCTGTGTCTCCCATTTTTTCTGCAGCATAAATTAAGCTGAGCATAAGTTCAGCTGACCATCAATATATATATATTTATATATGTATATATATATTATATATTATATATGTATATATATATTATATATGTGTATATATATATTATATATATACATATATAATATATATATGTATATGTATATATGTATATATATTCATTCCAGGTTTTTTCAACCATAGAGAAAAATGTAATTTTGTCATTAGTAAGAAAATGAGTAGAAATACAGATCAGTGTTAAGAAAAGCAGTGATGCTCAGTGGAGAAACAGTGTATGCTTTCTATCTATTCTTTTCTTTTTTGTTTTTTACATTTTTTATTGAATATATTCATCATTTACATTTCAAATGTCATACCCTTTCCCAGTTTCCGCCCTCCCTGAAAACCCCCAACCCTTCCTCCCACTCCCTGCCTCCAAGAATATGCCCCTCCACCCAACCACTTCCACCTAATCCCCCTCAATTTCCCCATGCTGCTTCATCTATTGAGCCTTAATAGGACCAAGGACCCCCCCTCCCACTGATGCCCGACAAGGCCTTCCTCTGCCATACTTTTGGATGGAACTATGTGTACCACTTGGTTCATGGCTTAGTCCCTTGGAGTCCTGGGACATCTGGTTGACTGACATCGTACTTCTTCCCATGGGGCTTCAAGGTTTGCTTTCTTTCATATCAACAAATAAGACTCAGAAATAATGTGTATGTAGCATGAAAACAGAACAATTATTTACATAGAGGACAGAGTTTAAAAGGATTGGAAAAAGACAAAAAATAATAGAGAAATAAATTGTGATATGTTCTCATGTACCCAATCTTTATTTATCATGCGTACATAATACATTTGTGAATATATATATATATATATGTGTGTGTGTAATATGTACATATGATATGTGAAAACAAGAAAAGACTATGGAGTAGAAATATCAATGAAAAGAGTATAAAAAGGTAGGAGTGTGAGTATGAAAATAAATAATTGTATATGTATATATATTTTACATATGAAAGTATCTTAAACACATTATTTTATATACTAATTAGAAATAATAAAATATTTGATAGAATAATGAAAGAGAATTTAGTAAAACAGTAAAGTAATTGAAAGTGGTAACTGTCACTTCCCTGTGAACTATAGAGGAATTTTAATCCAGCAGCATAACTGCTTTAGCTGGAATACAAACATACCCTTAGTGTACACATTTAATCCTAAACAGTGTATATAAGGTTAGTTTGTAGAAGAAAGTAGCCATGAGTTCTTATTACCTTTAATCTCCCACAATGAAGTTAAAATTAGTTTGTAGAAGGAAGCAGGTTTTTTTAAAATGATATTTAATTGAGGGGTAGACTATTGTACAAAGATTGGACAGAATGAGTCTGAGATAGGATCTAATTCTCAGCAGAAGAGTGATAAGAGAGGCAGTTTAACAGAATAGGCATAAAATTTATTTGATGTGCATGGGATGTCCTTCAGTTTTAGAAGAAGGAGAGGGAGGAGTGGGGAAGTGAGTTGTGAGGTGGGACTCCAAGGGGAGGTCCAAAAATCAGGGTGTAAAATGAATAAATAAAATAGGGGGAAAATTCCTAATTCTAAAGGAGAGAGAGAAGGAGAATTTTTTTTCCAGGACCATTTTATAGAAACAATGAGCCAAAGCTGAGAATGAACCAGAAGAGTGGAATAGATTTCTGGAATTAGTATGAAAGCAGTGTAATTCCTTGAGAACACAAGGCAAACCAGTTTGAAACAGTCACCTTGGAGAGGAATTTGATCCAGAACAGCCAAATTGAACCAGCTAGTCAGAGTTCAGAAAGAACTAGAAAGGGTGAGCTTATTCATCAATAATACTCAGACACTAAAACATTCTAGTCCTAGATTATATTGTACTGAGCTTCCAGGCCTAGGCCTAGGGAAAGTTAGAACGGAAAGAAATTTTGCTTGGATATGGCTCTCATCCCTTTATCTGAAGAAATAAAAGTTACATTTGCAGTGAACTTTGGTTTCAATTAGTGTCTCCGCTCCATTCTTCAAATTCATTTCTGCATAATACCTTTCTGATTTACCATTGCTTCCCATGGTTTGCCAAACACTCATGACATTGTTATTAATCAAAGACCTGCCAATTATCCTTTATCCCACAAACACCCCACAAGTTATTAAGTTTCCTTTCATTAGAGGTGAGTATAATCTTTGTAAAATGACTTACTTCCCAATATCTCTGATCCTCAGAAATATGATAAAAATATTTCCACTAATTTAATTTCACCCTTTATGTCACCAGAAAATAAAGTAAAACGTAATTCACATAATTTGCAAACAAATACACTACTTCTATATTATAATACTCTTGTTGATTATAAATTGGAAATTCCATGTATTGTGTTCTATTGAATCTATCAATCAAAACTGCCTACATAATCTACTTATGGTTGAGAAGCTGTTTATATATACCATAGATGCATCAACCGTCTATGTTTCCTTAATATATTCATCTATCCATGATCTATCTGTCTCTCTGTTCCCTGTCTTGAACAAAGACACAGATATATCCATGTTCACATATGCATACACATATACACACATGCATATACAATCCAACGTCCATGCAACAAAAATATGCACATATATTCATGTGGACACACATGGAAACACACGGACCTCTTAAACATAAATTGTGATACTGTTCCATATCATTCTTTATGACTTGGAGTAAATAAGCAACTAGACAAATACATTTTCTTAAAGAGTTTTAGTTTTTAAATTTTGAAATTCATTCAATGTCTTGCCCAACTTTTAAACTTCAGCAAAGCTATTGATGCCCCTATGGCATGTCCCTCTTCCTTTGGTAAAGAAATAAAATCTTATAAGCTATGATAAATAATTAAATGATGAAATTGATTCACTGAAGAATAGAGGTCAATTTCAATAGAACTACATTTTGCTAAATTTTATCTCATATTTTCATACAGTTACTATTGAGTCTATCAGTGTCCTAATGAGCAAAACTTGTTCTTGTTTCATGGTAAAAACAGAAAAAATGATCAAGGTAGATTAAAATATGGATCATAATCTAAAGAGGAACACCAGCAAGTTTCAGCTTAATGGGGACTTCCAGAGGAATTCTAATATTCAAAACTGTGCTGAGCAAACCGGGCAGTAGTGGCACATGCCTGTAATTCCAGCAATTGGAAGGCAGAGACAGGCGGATTTCTGAGTTCGAGGCCAGCCTGGTCTACAGAGTGAGTTCCAGGACAACCAGGGCTACCCAGAGAAAGTCTGTCTTGAAAAACCAAAAAAAAAAAAAAACTGCTGAGCAACAACTGTAACATAAGCAGGATTTGTGCATCCCCCAATTTTTTTTATAATCCATGAGATAGATGGCTTCAGATTTTCTTTCATCAACCTACCTGTGAGCACAGCTGAACATCAGTGATAGAAACACAGTCACCAGGGACACTGTCCTTGAAGAAAGCTGATTCAGTTATATTGAAGCAATATTCATCACAGTGCAGTTCTACTGAGCTGCACATGTGCAGAAAATAGAAGACAGCAGGATACTCCGCAGATTCTGTAAAGTGAGCTGAAATGGGGATAATCACAAGCAGAGAGGGCAGCAGAAACATGGTAATGATTCCGAGAACCAGGGCCTCAAGAAATGTCATCTAACAGTGTCTAAGAAAGGCCATGTACAGAAAGAACCAAGGAAGAAAGTGCCTTTGAAGCATCTGTTTGTGATAATGCAAGACAGATCTTTGCACCTGTATGAATTTTATTTATTTCTGGATGGAAATAAAAATTGATATGGGAACAGAACCTGTTTGAACAGTACTCTTGTACAGGGTATTTGAATGGTCTTATTGTCTTTTTTTTCCTCTTTTATTGGATATTTTCTTTATTTGCATTTCAAATGCTATCCCCTTTCCAGGTCTCCCTTTCAGAAGCTCCCTTTCCTGTCCCCCCTCCCCCTGCCTCTATGAGGGTGCTCCCCCACCCACTATCTCCTTTCTGCCCTGGCATACCCTACACTGGGGCATCCAACCCCCTCAGGCCCAAAGGCCTCTCCCCACACTGATGTCCATCAAGGCCATCTTCTTCTACATATGCGGTTGGACTGAGCAGTGTTTCCCTCCATGTTTTCTCTTTGGTTGGTGGTTCAGTCGCTGGGAGCTCTGGGGGGGGGGGTTGGGGGGCATCTTTTAAATTTAGTGATTGCCAATCAAGCAAGAATGGTATACGTGTGTACACACACACACACACACACACACACACACACACACACACACACACAGTTATTTTTATTTATTTCATTTTTTGTGGGATTTTTTTCTTAAGAAAAGTTCTCCTCACCAGGTACTTCAGGTCCTTACTGTCTCCCTGGTAACATTATAGGGGTATGTTACCAAGTTTTACTTTACTATCTGTCAACTCATTCCCTGTTCTTGCACATTTATTTGGAGCAGCAGAGGGTATGTTATGATGCTCACATTCCAGATTTTAAAATATTACTTTGTTTATTGAAAAACTACAAACATCCTTGCAAAAAAAGAAGGAATCCAAGAAAGGAGATCAAGATGAGAAGTTGCCTTTGCTTGCTTTGCAGAGTGTAACCATAAAGTAATGAACTTGTGATTTGGGAGTGGCTTATAGAAGGAATGTTCATTATCTCATTTATGCATTTTTACTCATTGGATTTCCTGAACAGCCTAAACCCAGTGCGGCATGAACAGGCCAGACGACTAACATCAGGAAAAGAGGGAGTCAGGCAAGCAATCAACATTCATTGTAGGAGCTTAACCTCCCCCTTGTAGGTCTGAGCTCTAGGTGAGGAAAGGGAACACACCATTTTCATTCAGATGGTGGTTGTCTGCTCCATACAATAGCAAGTGCTTAACTTATTTAGACTACAATTCTGGCAAACACCACGAAACCTTAGCACACCTTCCTGAATTGCAATGACTGTAGACACAGAGTCAACAGCATATTATTATGATAAAATTCTTTTGACGCTTTTTCTCTGACCTGTAAGAAAAAAATTTGTGACAACTGTGAGCTAAGTGATTAGAAATAAAAGAAAATATAAGGAAATTAAAAAGCAAGTAAACAATTAGAAGAGATAATTTTAAAAGGAGCTTTTCCAAGGTCAATTCCTTCCGATACTTCAATTTCAGTGTGTTTTTTTAAACTGATTCAATTGAGGTCATTTAAAATTTCTGCAACTTGGCTTTTTTTTTTTACTCTTTATAGAATTAAGGAAGTACAGTTTAATTGAACAACCTGAAAATTTACTGAATTTGACTATAAGCAATAGAGACAATTAGTCAGGTTATATTAGCTGATTACTATCCTTCTCAATGATTATTTGAGCCACATTTGTTGTTTCTTATAAGCAATGCAGTTTTTAAGTCAGTAGGAACATATGCCAATTAAACCAAAAGGGTGTCTTAGAGGTGTGTCCCTCCTGCCCTGAGGCTGTAACTCCAGGGAATTTACAGTGGATTTGCATTAGTTGCAAACCATAACACTTCCCTATTCTTTTTGATGAAAGGGATTATTTTCATTTCCTCATAAAACTTCTTTATAACAGAATTTTTGACAAATCTTTGAAAATCCACAAATATCAAAAATTGAGACTATGAATCACAGGTCATAGTTTCTATCACGAAGGTTTTACTATTCTGATTACAGTGGACAGGTTTCAGTGCCTAATAGAACTAAAGGATTAGAATATTTTTTAAATGTCTTAAAATGCTATTGAGACAAAAGTATCAATTTAAACTTTATAAAATTGTCAGCGATTTACTTGTTTTATTAATAACTTACTTATTGATAAGGAAGGAAGTGGCATTGATTTTAATTCCATTTCAGAAACAATTGGAATATCTATGTTTTCAAATGTAATAGTTAAAGGCCAAATTTCATCTAAGTATTTTTTATGGTTTGTTTCAGTGAATGTCACATAAAAAGGTTACCATCTTTGATAGAAATAGACAATTATTCAGAATCTGTCAGTGTTATTAGATTTGATGCATGTCTATGTTCCACTCTTCCACTTCCTTAGTGAAAGCAAGCCCATGACAGCAAGGATTATTATTAGGTAATCCCAGTAATAAACTTTTGTGTTGGTATCTGCTACCTATGATGTTTCATTCCTTGAGTGAAACCAAAATTTAATTTAGCAGAGCAATTCTGGAGAACCTATTTGAGAATAATGTGATAGTTACATTTTATTGATATATGTTTATTAGTAAACAAGTTGTAATTGTTTATTATACTATATATGTAAGACTGCAAGTGGGAACATATGCCAATTAAAACAAAAGGGTGGACATAAAACAAAACATAAAATGCAAAATATATATATATTTGGACTGCAAGAATTCTATTCTCATAGAATTTAACTATTTACCAGATAAATTACTTCATATTCATTTTCAAGATTATTTTATCTATAAATTAACATTAAAATAAAAAATTAAAGCATTAAAATCTAGAAAGACCTTAATGAATCATAGCCTGGTGATATTAAGTTTAACCAGTACCATCTGTGGGATAAATGCTCTTATTATACTTTATATGTCCAACTCACAAAAATTGACATTGTCTTAAAATATGCAACAAATGCTTTTCATTGCCTACAAATATTAAATAATCTTCCATCATTTGACTATATCTGAATCTTTAATTTTGAAAAAAATAAATATGTATTTTCACATCTTCTATAGTTTTACAAATTTGAGTAAGACTACAAGTTAATAGTCAGGGAATAAACATATATAAAAGTCTCTCCAAATCTGAACAAAATGACATGTTTTTCTTAGAGAATTTTTGCTTTTACACTTTAAACTCTGATCCAAATATGCTATTTACTTATTCTAATTATTCTTACCAATTCTTCATCTTTATCAACCTGGACTTGGAAAAGTAAGTCTATAATGTTCTATTTGTAATGCAGCTTTAATGCTCATCGTCTTTTATTGTGTATTATGATGACATTCAGTCTCTTTTCTTCCCAACTCTCTGCCAAATCCGGAGGGAACATTAAACAGTCATCAACCTTGCCCTAAGTTTCTGACAGATTTCCCCTTCTGAATTTACTGTTGCATTGTTTTTCACACACACACACACACACACACACACACACACACACACACACACCACAAAACTAATTCACAGAAACCTCCATCTTTAGAGCTGAAGATCATTAATACTCAATTTCATCTGTCAAAATTATTACAATCACACAATAGTCTGGTATAGATATTCTTTTTTATTTAAAAAATAGTATCAAAGAATTTGGTACATGTAAGCCATGAAATATGATTCACCCCACACAGAGCCCCTTCAATTCTTATTTGTTCACCCTAATATGTCTACCTTGTAACCTTGTAACTTTGTGTAATCTCTTTTGTTTTTAACCCAATTAAGCTAGTCATTGGTAACATTATAAATATGCAATGACTATTTCCCTACTTTTATGAATTTCCCTTCTCATTAGCTATTGTCTATGTTTCTGACTTCTGCTTGTGCTCTAATTTAAAATCAGAAAACTCTGAGATAAAATCAAAGAATATCTCAGAAGACTTCAGAAAATTCTTTGCCAAGACATAGCTCCCCTTCATGTTAAAACTCTTGGAGGAAATAGGTGCAGGGAGAGCATGCCACAGCATAATATAGTGTGTTTAAGGCAAGTACAAAAGATAGCTACTTATTTGAATCAATTAATGGATGATTCTTCAAACACTGACTATTCTAATGTAGTAAGTAGTCATAAGCTGATAGTATGGATAAAGTAAGAAATATCAAAATCTGATATATTCTGTAGCATAGTATATCAGAATATATTTAATATATATGTATTTTATATATATAGTGGCTTGTATATATTCACTTAACCTCAACTCTAGACAAAACAGAATCAGATGGTAATGCCAGTATTTTACAGATAAAAGTTAAAGTGATTTTAAAATTGATTAAATTACTATTATTTGAAAATACCATAAATGAATTTAATGAATTCCGGTTATTCTCACCTCTTCCCTCTCTTAGCTCCCTCCCAGACCTGTCATCTAGTACCCCTTTCCTTGGTTTACTTTCCCACACTCACCATGTCCTGAATAAAACAAACAGGTCACAAAGCTTTTGAGACAGTCTGTTTTTAAGCACATTTAGATCACTTAAAAAATTTAACTAACTTTTATAGCCAATTTTTAAAAACAAAATTTGCTCTTTTTATACTTAAAAACAAAAAGCCAAAGTTTGGTATAGAACACTAAATGCCAGTTCAGTTCTATGAACACAAGGGATTTCTACTGTCAGCACAATAATGAGCAGATTTTTCTTTCTTCACTATTGGAAAGAGCAAAGATTTATATGTGCTTCTCATTGTGAATAATTAATTCTTACAGATGTATTAACAGTCTGAGAACAAAGAACATAAATAGATACCATATAGTTACATAATGCAGAAAGCTTTATCTACCTCTGATTTTGGACTCCACTGTATATTTCTTATTCCTTCCAAAATGACATCAATTATTCACTAAATGTAAAGTAATATCCAGATATGAATGCATATCTAATCCTATCAATTAAACTATTAATCCTATTATATTATACTTCAACCAAAATAAAAGTTATTCTGTATAACAAGAGACTGAAAAAAAATGTATCATAAGGTCTGTCTATTTTAAAGCACATGGGTTAATGACATTCTAAAATTGAGTGGAATTAACAAGACATCAAATGCTCAAATTAAGCTGCTTAGCCTTCCTTCTGAGGTCAGTGTATGATTTAATCTTGCTTCCCTCTGGAAACAAAAAGTAAAAAGCCTGAACCATTGTAAGGAGCGTAATTTGATACTGATTGGTACTGACATCTCATCAATACATTTTTCTTCCTCTTTCTTTTCTTATTGAACCATTATTTTTAGTAGTACTCTTTATTTCATGATTAATTATAATCACCATTTCAGAGTAGCTACTCTGATACCTAAAATAGAACAAAAAAAAATAATATGAAAATGAAAGAAAAAAAAACTTTACCAGGTTTTCATTGAGAAAAATTAATCTATCTATTGTATATTGCCTAACAATATATTTACACAAAAGTTCATGATAGTATTTAACAAAAGATAAAGTGATAATGTTTCATCTTCATAAAGAAACCAATTTATCCTCGAGTATCATCAATTCCTGATTTCTCTTTATTCTATGTAAAATAAAAATATATTAAATTATTTCATCTGGTCTGTACATATACACATGCATAAAACCTATGAAAATGTTATATTTCTATAGAAAAGCTATCTCCATAAAAATAATATATTTATATATCTGTATAAATATAGATGACATTTTACTATATGTATAACACCTACATATATAGAATAATAAAAAAAAAGAGAGAGACACTCCAAAGGCTATGACTTTGAGAATAAGCAAGGATAGTTTACAGTAAAGGTTGAAGGGAAGAAAAAGATGAGTAAAATTATGCAATTATATTTCAATTTCAAAAATAAAAATAAAAGTAACAAACATAAAATACCCAAGGTACAAATGGGAAAATCTAGTCTTGGAAAAATGATATTCTTCCATCATAAACATAATTTTGAATGGATAAGAAAAAAGATAATATTCAAATATTAAAACAGCTCTGTTTTGAATATACTGTTTCACTAACACCAATTATCTGAAATACATAATTTTAAAATAATTAAAAAACAAATGAATTTAAATTAATCAGTTATTTAACTAATAAAAGGTGTTAATTAACAAGTAATCAGAACTACTAGATACTTTCTTTCTTTTTTTTTTTTTTTTTGGTTTTTTTCAAGACAGGATTTCTCAGTATAGGCCTGACTGTCCTGGAACTCACTCTGTAGAGCAGGCTGGCTTTGAACTCAGAAATTCGCCTGCCTCTGCCTCCCAGAGTGCTGGGATTACAGGCATGCGCCACCACCGACTGGCTTATTAGATACTTTTAAATATGAGTTAAATTGTACTCCTAAAAAATCTTAATTTAAGAAAAAGATACTGAGCAAATGAAAATATGTTATTTCTACAACTGCAAATAGAACAATCACTTTGGAAAATATATGCTAACAGCAAATGCATTAAAATATATTTTAAACCATCAATTCTATTACTACTATATTCCTAAGGAAAAAAATCTGACTTCACCCAAAAAATGAACAAAGTGTTTTAAGAATAATCTCAAATTTGTACATAATTTTAATGCTTCAAAGAATATAAAATCTACTGAACATATTGAACATGACAATAAAGAAATCACAACTTCATGCCACACAAGTGATGAACCCCATGACTGTGATAGTGAAGGTAAAGTCAATCATAACTGAGTAGGATATGCTTCGATTAGATTTGTGTTTCAAATCTAATCAAAGATTTAGACCAGACAAAGTTGTTTGTTTGTGGCTTTGGAATTGGTTTTCCTTTTTTGTAAGTCAAGGTCAGAATTCTGCATATACTTGGGGAGGAATATTAACTGGGAAAACCGAGACTTGTTTTGAGAATTGCTGCACCACTCCTGGGTATTGATTTCAATTGAGTATCTACAGTCTGTATTCCTGCTCTTGACTGGATATTTATCTGGACCCTAAGAATTTCTTAAAATTGAATTGTTTTTGTTGGGACTTGGGAGATGACTATGTGTTTAAAAGTGAGGGATGGGATTGCTATTCCTCAATCAAAAACCTGAGCCACAAGTGTTCCTGTCTGAAAGAACTGCAGGGATGGAAATGGAGAGGCGCCTGAGGAAAAGAAGGTCCAGTGACAGGCCCAAAGTGAGGTCCAGCTCAAGGGGAGGCTCCGAGGCCTGATAGTATTACTGAGGCTATGAGTGTTCACAAAATAGAACCTAGCACGACTGCCCTCCAAAAAAACCCAACAAGCAGATGTAAGAATCAGATGAAGATATTTCAGACCCTTGTGGTTGAATGAAGGAAACACTGGAAGAAGCTGAGGAGAACATCGACCTTGTAGCAGGACCTGCAGTATCCATTAACCTCGACTTCCGAGATCTCTCAGACATTGGATCACCAACCAGCAGCATGCACCAGCTGATATGACGCTCCCAACACATATACAGCAGAGGAATGCCAGGTCTGGGTTTAGTCAGAGAAGATGTACCTAACCCTCAAGAAACTGGATTTTATAAGTCTGTTGGGGTGAGGGTGGGGGACATCCTCATGGAGACAGGGGGTCCAGGAGGAGGTGTGGTGCGTGGAACAGTCAGAGGGTTGACCTGGAGGAGAATAAGATCTGGACTATATATATATATATAGTTTATGCACAAGACCAAAGGTCAATTTCTAACTGTCACTTGGAGACTCACAAACTACCCATAATTTCATGTGCCAGATACATGATGCTCTTCTTAAGCCTCCGAAGACACCAGCTACGCTCAAGGCACACAGACATAACTGCAGGTAAAACAGCCATACAGATAAAATGAAATTAAATAAAACTTTTATCTTGCATTAAAGTATTTATTGGGTAGGGATTACACTCCACGGTACACATGGAGAGGGCAGAGGGAATTTTACTAGAGTCAGATTTCTCCTCTCTACCTCTGGGTTCCAGGAAATTGACTACAGAATTTGGGGTTGACATCAAGTGCCTTTGTCTGCTAAGATACCACAGAACCGCATCAAATGCATGAATCTAAAGTTATAATGAAGACAGTTAAAACCATGCAGTATCAAAATAAATAAATTACTAAAGATCCTGAGAAAGATCTGATCTTTAGAGAATGGCATATTTTGACCTTGGCACTAAAGTCTAAGCAATTGCAAAATTTTGGGGCCATATAAGAGTATTGATAAATACTCACTAGTTTATATGCCTGTGCTGTTGTATATTCACCTGTATACATGTTCACATGCACATGAACATGTATACATAGGTTCTGAGATATTTTCATAAATGCACATTGATTCAGAATATCCCAGTGCACTGAATACTGTGTACAACTTAGTTAAGTGTTTACTTGCTAAGGTATTAAACTAGTATGAATCGCTTCTTAATTAGAAACCTTTATTATTTTCAAAAGAATATGATAATTCAAGGTCTCTTCATTGCAGAACTCTGACTTTTATAACTTTCATTCAGCTTAAATGTTGCTGTCTACAACTTAAACATATAAATGGAAATGTAAAGATTTGTCCAATACTTGAATGCAAAATCTAGACCAATGAATTCTTACTAAAGAGCTTGAAGAAATAATTTTAAATAAAGTTATGAAAATAATTTCTAGTTAATGATTGCATATAAATTTTAGCCATGGGCAGTGGAAGACTACATCAGGAAATTTTTTTCTCAAAAAATATTTTATGTTAATATAATGCAAATCTATATAGAGTGAAATAAGTATGAAATATGGCAAATATTGGTGATCCATTCATAGCATCCCAGTTTAACGTTCTACTAAAATATGGACTCATATTTTTCCACTCTCAAGAAGTTTTACAAAGACACACATACACACACACACATACACACACACACACACACACACAAAATCTAGTACAAAGTTTGGCAGATAGAACAGTTATTTTTATATATATATATATATATATATATATATATATCCAGATTTCTCCCGTGGGGGATTTTCTACATCTTTTCCCATATGTATTACTAAGAAAAATTACACTGCCTATGTTCTTTCTGCCCACAAGTCCTCTCCTTTGGCAACCTTGTTTTCCACTGCCTCAATGAGGGAGTAAGCAAAGAAGCCAACTGATGGTTAATCTTTCACAACGCCTCCAAATTACCATGTATTATGAAGGGGGGGGTCTCTGCGACTTCTAAGGCTGTATTTAAGTTGTACTATTGTCTCTACTGATTATGTGTGCACACGGACCTTATTCCCCCCGACAGATGAGCATTTTCTGTGGCTTATACATTTCACATATGTTATGTATATTTCTTAGCACATTGAATAATAATGTATCTCTGCTCTAAACACTACCTTGGATAGCAAAATGATCCAAGAAGAGAAAAGACTGGGTCCGGCCTGACTTTAATCACCATTGGCTCAAACATCTCAAGTCTGACAAGAGCTGATTTATTTTAGCCATATTTAAGCAAAACACAATTTTAGAAAAAAAAAGTATCTTGATGACAATTCACTCAGCCCTGAGTGTACAACAAAGCTTAAGGCATGTTCACATTGAAACTGAGGAAGAACTTATGGCTTCTTCCATAAAGATAGGTATTGTTGACTCACAAATGATGCTTGAAATATAGGGCTAGGAATAATGACTGAGGTAAATATAATACCTGAGGAATCAACATTGGCCTGGCCCTGAAAGAAAGAAGCTACTTAGGAAAGTACAAGTGACATCTCTCATAAGAATGGCCTATGAACTGAGAAGTAATGCTCACTATTTGAAAAAGGGGGTCAGTAATAAACAAACATAATATTGTCGGGGATTTGGGGATTTTTCCCGAGAGATAGCAAACAATTATCATGTTGTAAACTACAGCCTTTCTGAGCATTCAGTGTGGACACCAGGGGAAGGGACAAGCTTTTGTATTTAACTTGTACTATTGTCTCTACTGAGTATGTGTGCACAAGGACCTTATTCCCCCTGACAGATGAGCATTTTCTGTGGCTTATATATTTCACATAGGTTATGTATATTTCTTAGCACATTGAATAATAATGTATCTCTGCTCTAAACACTGCCTATTGCAATATGAAGCTCATCTTTCCAACGTAGAGAGCAGCACACATCTCTCTCTATATATATAAACAAAAACATTTATCAGATATTTGACAGTGTGGACATTTAGCAAACCATCATTCTGCAACTGGATCTATGGCATCCTTAGCCAAGATTTTTATCAAGTTTTGTTATGTTTACTGTACCAGGAATGAATTATTTCTTGTGATCCAGGCCTCAGATCTGATCAAGAGAACAAATGCTTCATATGTACACAGATATAATCACTCTTGGTACTATTAACATCTAAATCTCAGTAAGGACATTAATGTCTTTTCTCTGTAGTGCCTGCGCAGCACCTTCTGGCTTTTTAAAAGCTAGCCATCTTTTAAATACTAGGCCAGCTCAAGATCTCTCTGTGTCCTGAAACAAAAGTGGGCGTTGTCCTTACTAATGTTCTCTTCTTATCTAGTAATAGTGAGAAACAAAGATCAATGATAGTAGCCTATGTTATTTGGAGTTTCTAAGGACACTCTGACCATTGAGTAACTATTATCGAGGCATTCCTTGGATGACACTGAGATTTTATTTTACCACCTTCTCCATATTTTCCAATAGCTACTTAAACTTTTATTTCCCAGTCATGTTCTATCCCTGTCTGTCTTGGTCGGGATTTTCCATTACTGTGACAAAACACCATGCCCAAAAAGCAAGCTGGGAAGAAAATGGCTTCTGCTTCTAAATCACAATCAATGAATGGATGAAGTCAGGGCAGAAACTCAAACAGGGACAAAATCTGTACATAGTAGTTGGCTCAGAAGACATGGAGGGATGCTGCTTACTGGCTTGTTTCCCATGGCTAACTTAGCCTGTTTTCTTATTATAGCAACCAGAAAAAACAGCCCAGGATAACACCACCCACAATGGACTGGGCCTCCTTCATTAAGGACTAATTGAGAAGATGTCTTAAGCTGAATCTCATGGAGACATTTCTTCAAATAAAGCTTCAAATAAAGTCCTGTATGGTGGCTGAACCTTGTGTAATGTTGGCACACAGAACCAACCAATTAAACCAACTCCTTTTCTACTTGACACACAAACACATGAATATTAATCTATGACCCTTCCTTTCTTGCTCATCCCCAAGACCTTACATTAAAAACATAAATAACCTTGAAAGTCCCACCTGCTTTACAAATTACAACACATTAATAACCTTTATAATACTCAAATCTTTTTTTATTATTATCGTTATTATTTAATCTTTTCTTTTCGGTTCAGTTGTTATCCCCCTCCAAGTCCACCCAGTGACGGTTCCACTTCTTATTCCTCCTACTCTGACTTCAAGAGGATGTCCCTACCTTGCACCCCATCAGACCGCCCCTCTCCTTGGGGCCTTATGTCTCTCGAGGCTGAGGTGCTTCTTCTCTCACTGAGGTTAGACCAGGCAGTCCTCTGCTGTATTTGTGTCAGGGGCCTCATACCAGCTAGGGTAGGCTGCCTGCTTGGTGTCTCAGTGTCTGAGAGATATCAGGGCTCCAGGTTTGTTGAGACTGCTGGTCTTCCTATAGGTAAGCCCTCCTCCTCAGCCTTTTCCATCCTCTGCCTAATTCAATGACTGGGGTCCTCGGCTTCTGACCATTGGTTTGCTGTACTTGTATCTGGTTCTCTAAGTTGCTTCTTGGGTCTCTTGAGGGACAGTCTTGCTAAGCTCCTGTCTGTAAGCACACCATAGCATCAGTAATAGTGTCCACCCTTGGAGCCTCCTCTTGAGCTGGATCCCATTTTGTGTCTGTCCTTGGACCTCATTTCCCTCAGTCTCTTCTCTATTTTTGTCCCTGCAGTTCTTTTAGACAGGAACAACTCTGGGTCAGGTTTTTGACTGTGGGATGGCAACTCCAACCCTAAACTTGATGCCCTGTCTTCTACTGGAGGTAGACTCTACATGTTCCCTTCTCCCAACTGTTCGGCATTTTATCTAAGGTCCCTCCTTCTGCATCCTGATTCTTTCTCACCTCCCAAGTCTCTGGTATATTTCAGAAGCCTCCCCCACTTCCTACCTCCTGAGAGGTTGCCTATTTCCATTCTTTCTCTGGCCCTCAGGGCTTCAGTCCTGTTTCCCTACCCCCAATACCTGATCATGTTCCCCTGTTCCCTTACCTGTGCCCTCTCCCACCCAGGTCCTTCCCTCCTTCTGCCCCCCCCCATGGAATTGGTTTTATCTCCCTCCCTAGTAGGATTGAGGCATCCTTAAAATTCAGTCTTATAATTGTGGGCACCCATAAAATACTTTCTTACTTCAAGTAGAAAAAACAGGGCATAGTCACATTCCAATCAAAGCAAAACAAAACACAAAGAAATGTAATGTCTTGGATACACTTACAATCTTTTAAACTCCTCCAATGATCATGGGTCACTTTTGCCCTTTGTAGCACAGGGATTGTCAGCTAGGCTCCAGCTGGTTCAACTCCATTGCTGTTTCTGTTTTTGGTGGGCATCCTATGGTACTGGGATCTCTAATATGCTGAGATCTTCCACTACAACTAGATTGCATGCTTACCAGTAGTTTGTCATTATGGTGCCAAAGTTTTGACTTTTTGCATACCTCCATCAGTCCTGTGCCTTCAATTGCCATTGAGACTGCCACTTCATGATTGACCTTTCCTTTCTCAGCTGTTCTCCAGGAGACATTTATACCTTCAAAACTAGTAGTACCTGGTTGATTCTTACACATTACCAAAGCCAAATGCCAGCAAGAGATAAAACTTGACACTCTTTTTAACATAGGTGTTTTGTGCTCTCAGAAAATAGTTTCCAAAAAAGTCAGTGATTCTAGTTTCTTATTAATCACCATTAATTTCTTAGCTCCAGCTAACCAGAATCAATTATATGAAGAACACAAAACTACAAAATCTTAAAACTTATTAGCAAGCAGCCTTGATGGTAGAATCTTTTGATTAGTCTGGCTAAGGGTTTATCTACCTTGTTGATTTTCTCAAAAAAGCAGCTTCTTGTTTGCTTGATTATTTGTATACTTCTTCAAAAAGAAACTGGAGAGAGCATACACTAGTAGCTTGGCAGCACATCTGAAAAGTCTAGAACAAAAAGAACCAATATACCCAAGAGGAGTAGATGGCAGGAAATAATCAAACTCAGAGCTGAAATCAACCAAATAGAAACAAAAAGAACTGTAAAAAGAATCAACCAAACAAGGAGCTTGTTCTTAGAGAACAGCAACAAGATAGATAAACCTTTATCTAGACTAACCAGAGAATCAAGAGACAGTATCCAAATTAACAAAAACAGAAACAAAAAGGGAGACATAGCAACACAAACCATGGAATCCAAAAAATCATCAGATCATACTCTAAAAGACTTTACTCAACAAAACTGGAAAATCCAGATGAAATGGATCAATTTCTAGACAGATATCAGGTACAAAAGTTAAGTCAGGATCACATAAACCATCTAAAAATTCTCATAACTCCTAAAAGAAGTTATAAAATAGAAATAGTCATTAATATTCTCTCAACAAGAAAAGTCCAGGACCAGATGGGTTTAGTGCAGAGTTCTATCAGACCTTCAAAGAAGACCTAATACCAGTACTCTTATAACTATTCCACAAAGTATAAATAAAAGGAACACTACCCAATTTGTTCTATGAAGCCACAATTACTCTGATACATAAATCACACAAAGACCCTACAAAGGAGGAGAACTTCAGACCAATTTCCCTTATGTGTATCAATGCAAACAATCCAGTGGAAAAAAAAACATCCATTCAACAAGAGGTGCTGGATCAACTGGCAGTCAACATGTAGAAGGATGTGTTGATTCAGTCTTATCTCCCTGTACAAAGCTCAAGTACAAGTGGATCAAGGGTCTCCACCTAAAACAAGATACACTGAATCTTATAGAAGAGAAAGAGGGGAAGAACCTGTGACACATGGGTACAGGAGAAAATTTCCTGAATAGAACACCAATAGCTTATGCTCTAAGATCAACAGTTGACAAATGAGACCTCATAAAAATCGCAAATCTTCTGTAAGGCAAAGGACACTGTCAATAGGACAAAAAATGGCAACAAATAGATTGGAAAAATATCTTTACCAATCCTACATTCAACAGAGAGCTAATATCCAATATATACAAAGAACTCAAGAAGTTAGAGTTGAGAGAACCAAATAACCCTATTTAAAAATGGGGTACAGAGCTACACAAAGAATTTTCAACTGAGGAATACTGAATGGTTGAGAAACACATAAAGAAATGTTCAACATCCTTAGTCTTCAGGGAAATGCAAATCAAAACAATCCTGAGATTCTAACTCATACCAGTCAAAATTCGTAAGATAAAAAGTTCAGGTCACAACAGATGCTTGGTGAGGATGTAGAGAAAGAGGAATACCCCTCCATTGTTGGTGGAATTGTAAGCTGGTAAAACCACTCTGGAAATCAGTTTGGCAGTTTCTCAGAAAATTGGACCTGAGGACCCAGCATATACCCAGAAGATGCTCCAACATGTAATAAGGATACATGCTCCACTGTGTTCATAGCAGCCTTATTTCCAGCTCATTTGTAATATCCAGAAGGTAAAAGAAACAAGATATCCCTCAACAGAGGAATGAATACAGAAAATTTGGAACATTTACACAATGGAGTATCATCAGCTATTAAAAGCAATGAATTCATGAAATTCTTAGGCAAATGGATGGAATTAGAAAATATAATCCTGAGTGAGGTAACTCAATCACATAAGAACACACATGGTATGCACTCACTGATAAGTGGATATTAGCCAAGAAGCTCAGAAAACCCAAGCTATAATTCACAGACCACATGAAGCTCAAGAAGAAGGATAACCAATGGGTGGATACTTTGGTCCTCCTTAGAAGGTCGAACAAAGTACCCATGGGAGAAAATACTGAGACAAAGTGTGGATCAGAGACTGAAGGAAAGGCCATCTAGAGACTGCCCTATCTGGGGATCTATCTCATATACAGGTACCAAATCCAGACACTATTGTAGATGCCAACAAGTGCTTGCTGAGAGGAGCCTGATATAGCTGTCTCCTCAGAGGCGCTGCCAGTGTCTGAAAAATACAGAGGATGATGTTCTTATCCTATCTTTGATCTGAGCACAGGGTCCCCAATGGAGATAGAGAATGGACCCAAGGAGCTGAAGAGGTTTGCAGCCCCATAGAAGGAACAACAATATGAACCAACCAGTATCCCCAGAGTTCCCAGGGATTAATCACCAACCAAAAAGTACATATGCAGGGACCCATGGCTCTAGCTACATGTATAACAGAGGATGGCCTTGTTGATATCAATGAAAGAAGAGGCTCTTGGATCTGTGAATGCTTGTTGCTCTAATGTAGGGGAATGCTAGGACAAGGAAACAGGAGTGTGTGTGTGTGTGTGTGTGTGTGTGTGTGTGTGTGTGAGCAGGGGGAAGAGGGATGGAATAGGTGGTTTTCTGAGTTTAAACCAGGAAAGGGGATAACATTTGAAATGTAAATAAAGAAAATATTTAATAAAAAATAGAATGAAAAAAATAAACAAAGAATTTAGAGTCTTTAATCTTCTCTCTTAAATGTTAAAAGACAGACCTCCATCTTCTGCATTGTTCTCAACATTCTTAAGTTGCAAATTCCTCTAGAACATCCCACAGAGCTATTCATGCTCAATGGCTTTTCAATCCCAAAGTTCCAAAATCTTTCTACAATCCTCCCCAAAACATGGCCATGCTGTCACAGAAATACCCCAGTTTTGGTACCAACTTGTGTCTTAGATTAGGTTTTATTGCAATGAAGAGACACCATGACCAAGACAATGCTTACAAAGGCAATTGCAACTGGATTAAATATTCAGAGATTTAATTCATTATCATCATGGTGGGATACATGGCTACTGTATGGTGAGATACATGGGATACGTGCATACAAGGCAGATGGGTTCTAGAGAAGGAGTGAGACTTGTATATCTTGATCTAAAGACGAATGAGACGGTATTGCATACTGGGTGAAACTTGAGTATATATGATACATAAAAAAGCCCTACTTACACAGTAACATAGTTCCTCTAACAATGCCAGACCTTCTCTAATTGTACCACTCACTATGGATAATCATTCAAACACATGAGCCACAACTGTTCAAACCAACAGACTGTCTTATCATATCAAATATGTTCTAAATATGAATTTTAATGCCACAGATGCTAAGTACCTTCTTTTTGCATATTTCAGTTTTAAGCCTTCACTGGTCCCTTGTTCTCTCATTAACCTCATGCCTCTACACCTGAACCCATCTTCCTCAGGTATTATCGTTTATTTTCATTTCTTCTATATCCTACTATCCATCATCATCCCTATAAAATCTCCTCTCCAATAGCACATTTTAAGCTCTACTGTTTATATTAAATAAACAAGATATTTGCAAAAGTAGAAATATATTTGCAATATACAATCACTCTCTGAAAGATAGAAAACCCTTTGATTTTATGCCAAAGAGTGATTGTATATTGCAAATATATTTCTACTTTTGCATTAAATTTATGAAACTGGAAAAATTAAGTGAGGTAGGCCAGGTCCTAAAAGACAAAGACTGAAAGTCCTAGCTTCAAATATCTGTGTGATTCCTGAGATCCAGTAAATATACTTATATAGTTTGATATGTTTTGATAATTAACTCATAAAAGCCAATCAAGCAATGAGGATGACATATGAAGCTTTATTTCTTGATTTTGAAGGTTACCCACATTAAGCTTTCATCAGTCTTCATAGAGGAGAATGAAGAGTTCTTTTTGAAGGTGTAAATGTCTCTGCCTGAAAGTGAACATATAATATTGATGAAGGGTCACATACCAAATCAACTTAAGACCTATTAACAAATGCCAATACATTCATACTTTTTTTTATTCGATATAATTTTTTACTTACATTTCAAATGATTTCCCCTTTTCTAGTCCCCCACTCCCCGAAAGTCCCATAAGCCCCTTTCTCTTCCCCTGTCCTCCCACCCACCCCTTCCCACTTCCTTGTTCTGATTTTGCCGAATACTGCTTCACTGAGTCTTTCTGAGAACATCATACTAAGTGAGGTAACCCAGACTCAAAAGGTGAATCATGGTATGCACTCACTAATAAGTGGATATTAACCTAGAAAACTGGAATGCCCAAAACATAATCCACACATCAAATGAGATACAAGAAGAAAGCAGGAGTGGCCCAATACATTCATACTTAAGACACACATTTAGAATGGTGTAACACTGCATGTAATAACCATAAAACAAACAGTCTTATTTTTAATTAACTCAGAACAATGTCATCTACATACATGTGGTTAAATTCTTTGGATATACCATTCCTTATTTAAAAAGTAAATAAACTAATTAGTAGATTTTTTTCCTTTTGCTTAGCTCATATCAAATGGTAAAACATTTGTTAATTTACCAGTAATATATAGCTATAAGATTTCAGCAGCAGGCCTGATTTTCCTACCATTTTCTCCGGGCCAGTGTTTATAAATTCTGGTATGCTTTCCTGAAACCTGGAGAGTTTTACAAAATCAATAAAAAGGGGGAAAAAGCATGATTGAAGACAGTCTCTGAGGATCTTAGGCTCTCCTATTGATAGGGCATCAAGCAAACATTATCTACAAAACCACTAAAAAATATCCAGCATATAAGTAGGATGATATTCTATTCAACCAATATTTCATATTCTGAACTATATGACATGAATACATGTTGGCTTAGTTAGTTGTTAATTGCTCAACTGTTCACGCACATTGATTTTTTTCTTTTTTATAAACAAAAAGGCTTTCTGGGAAATGTACTGTTAGTGTATTTTGTCAGTATGTATTTACAACAATTTTTTTTTATATCATCCTAGATGTAAATGAAGTTTAGTGTGTACCTGGGTACACTCATCCTAGAGACTGGGTGTACGCAGATACACACTAAACTTCTTTTAATTGATCTTTTCCACTTCGACTATCAATATTACATACTAATTAAAAGCTAAAGTGTGATTTGCATTTCAGACGCAGGATTCAATGGTGCTGTGCTGGGTCTAACTCAATACTATTTAAAAATATAATGTTCAGCTGCAAGGAGAATGTAAAGCAGAAAAGAAAGAAAAGCAGGAAAAGAGGAAAACGAAACTGTGGTAGAGATAGAAATGAAGAGACACAGAAAGAGATGAAATGATGGATAATATTGAGATGGATCAGATCACAACACCTATTAATTATTTGTGCTGTAGACTATATAGAAAGACTAGCAGTTTTACCTTTGATGTGGCACACTGGGAAAATAATTTGGCTCTGGATGCAATTTTTATACAAAACTTGAATGCACATTGGTACTGGTAATATAAAAATCCCATGAGAAGAATAAGAGACAAGGTTAAGAAGGAGGGGCGTAGTCAACAACTGACAAATGCTAACTGGTAATCTGCTTCTCACAGAGCAGTGCTATGGCATTTTTATTTTATTTCTCCTTAATACTGTTTTGATTATCGGATTTTCATATGACAAGTGCTCTATATTAATGAGAAAAGTGCATTTCGTGAGCCAAAATGACTTAAGCATAGCTTTCAGAGTAACTCTTCCTAACATGTGTCCCTAGGATTTCAACTTTACCTGACCCAAGATATTTCTCTTCAAGGTTTAAAACCACATTCAAGTGTAATAGTAAAGTAAACACTATTGTAATCTGTTTGATTGAGCCTGGATGGATGATTATTCATTAAATTGCAAAATCTAAGTCTAAGGGAAAAACTCACATTACTTGTTTTCCAAAAGGTGTGCCCCAGGGTATCCATATTTAGATCAAGTAATGATGGATTTCAGAAAGCTTTTCAATTCTACCAAATCATTACATGCCTATATTACTGATTGAAAATAGAAAATATAGAATGACCTCTAACGATGAGTATTTATTAAATGTGATTTACTTCGAGCTAATATCCTCAAAGTTCTTCAGGGTAATTTGTTCATTTCTCTAAGAACAGAGGCAGAACAACCAGATTCACATTGATGTAGTATTTCAAAATCCCAACTCAATTCTTCATAGAGTTAGAAAGACCAGATCTCAAATTCATCTGGAATAACAAACCAGGATAGCTAAAACTATTCTCAACAACAAAAGAAATTCTGGGGGAATCAATATCCCTTCAAGCAATACTACCGAGCAACAGTCTTAAAAACTGCATGGTATTGGTACAGTGACAGGCAGGCAGATCAATGGAACAGGATTGAAGATCCAGAAATAAACCCACACACCTATGGCCACTTGATCCTCGACAAAGGGGCAGAAAACATCCAATGGAAAAAAGATAGCCTTTTCAACAAATGGTGCTGGTTCAACTGGAGGTCAGCATGCAGGAGAATGAGAATTGATCCTTCCTTGTCTCCTTGTACTAAGCTCAACTCCAAATGGATCAAGGACCTCCACATAAAGCCAGACACTCTGAAGCTAATAGAAAAGAAACTGGGGAAGACCCTTGAGGACATCTGCACAGGGGGAACGTTCCTGAACAGAACACCAATAGCGTATGCTCTAAGATCAAGAATTGACAAATGGGACCTCATAAAATTACAACAGTGGGAAGGAGTGGGTGGGAGAACAGGAGGAGGGAAGAGGGCTTATGTGACTTTCAGGGAGTGGGGGACCAGAAAAGGGGAATTCATTTGAAATGTAAATAAAAAATATATCGAATAAAATAAAAATACATCGGAAAAAAAAAAAAAAGAAAATCTGGGAAAAAAAAAGAGTTGGCAGTTTAAAGTTCTCAACTTGACCTAAAAAGAGTTGACTTTGCTGGACTCTGTTAATTACTAATAGTGGTAAAGAGAAATAAATAGCCTTTCCAGAAAGAAAAAAAAAAAAAAACAAAACCAAACAAACAGGCCTGTTTGGGGATCAAATACTCTAATCAAAGTGTATACTTTAGATTAACACACGTTAAACATTACCCATTTATATTAAGGAAGATTCACATTAATGACTTAAGTTCCACAGACAAAACAGAAAGCAAGATGTTTCCTGAATTTCTGCAATCTTAAGGAAAATCATTTGGAAATGCACACATGCATACACAAATACAACAGATAATTTGGTAAAAAATTTCTAAGTGATTTCTATATTTCTATGCTTTTTCTCTTGACTAAAGCATCTATTTTTATAGAGTTGCATCTTTTTTCATCAGCTGCTCTTATTTTCCTGTGGTCTAGGTGCTTCTGGCTACAGAATGGATCAATCTTTCTTCAACTCACAAAATTACTAAAATGGACTTGATTCCTTCAACCTTTCTACTTAAAATGTCAGTAAAGCTTGCATGACCAGGGCAGAATGTACTTTTCCTTGAGTCCATGCTACTTGTGTACCTTATTTTGTGTTTCTTAATAGAGGAAAATTACCAGTGACTGACCTGAGTGCTTTAGAAATGAAAACTCAACTTGGAATTCAAGTGGCTTTACCACTCTTATTAATGACCTTCAGAAATTAGAGCAGAAATATCTTGAAGTTTCAGAAATGGTTCAGTCATTGGTTACTTCTGTGGTTTATAGGCAAAGTAAAAGTTATGTAATATTTAAATTATATTTTACTTAAAATAAGTGGGAAATTGAAATGCCATTTTAGGGATATTATAAACTTCTGAATATGCTCCATTGCAATGTTTCTATTAAATATATTTTATGAAAAATGTTGTCATTAATTATTTCATGATATTTTCCAATAAATTTTCTTCTTTGTTTTAATAAGCAGAGTTAGTATATCCATACAATTGTCTTACATTTGGGCAGATGAAGAAAACAAGTCATTTAAAGACTGTGTATTAGAGATAAGAGCACATGCCATTCTAATTCAGATTTTCAGTGCTTTGTAGTTTTGAAGGAATTTTAACATGGTCCCATAAGAGACCTTGAATAAAATGACTATTTATTCTATTCCAAAACATTAGAATGCTCAATAAAATATCCTACTAGTTTATAATAACTAAATACTCAAGTTTTAATTTTATATTAACCCAGCATTTTGAATCTTTGATATAATATTCTGAATTTCAAATTTGTTTGTGAAATGAAACTTTTGAGTATTCATCAAGAATTAATTAGATATTTGTATTGATGTAATTAAGAAAAGTGTGTGTTTGTAAGAAGCAAAGCCTGTTCAACTGGTTCATTTGAAAGGATATCAATATTAATATTGAAAATAAACTTCCCATAAAAGGTTCATGTACTAAGGTTCAGCCCTCATCTGGTAGTGCTGTTTTCCAATGCTTCTGGAAGTTTGCAGGATAGGAACTATTGAGTAAATGTTGGTCACTTGATGCAGGTCCTTGAAACTAATGTTATAATTTTTCTCTTTCTGCTTCTAGTATGCTAGTAGGTGAGCAGCTCTTTTTTGTCCTTTCAACTGTGTCTTTCTGAAATTTTTCACAATGTAACATATGTAGTGCCATTAGAAATAGTAGATATCAACAAAAAGTGACATACTTTCACATTCTGGGTTATGGCTATTAACTACATTTCATAAGTTAATTCCCATAGGCATTCAATTCCAAAGACTAATAATATTCTAATTTTAAATATATGTGACAAATTCTAAGAATAGTATACAATTAACAAAAGGAAAAAAATGAAAACAAAAATCAGTTTAATCTCAGCTCTGTCTTGTTGATTCCAAATATGTGTCACATCTCTCTAACCAAATAATAAACCAAATAATCTTTCTAGTGTATTGGAAAAATCCATTTTATTCAGTACAAAGTGCAGCTGCTGGGAATATTATCTAAGCTTTAAACATCAGAAAATAATGAGAACTCTTGAAGGTAAAATTTGTGTCAATAATATAAAATATAAGTTAAATGTAAAAATATAGTTAAAATTTGACTACATGTATAGCATAAACTCACTGGAGAATTTAAAGTGTGAATAAATTTGCTGAAATTCACAATGACCTTCTTACTTGAAAATACATTTTCTTAAAGCACTCAAATCCTTGTTGGTATGTTTTTAATAATAAAATGGCCATTTCTTTGAAGAATTCCATACAATGTATTAACATCATAATTATCCTCAATTCCTCCTCCTAACCTTCCATCTAGAGGCATTCCCTATCCCACATCCTATTGTCCTATTTTGATTAACTAATTTAATAACTGATCCATTCCAATTTGTTCTTTTCATAAACTCCTAGATGTGAAATCTATGCTTTCATAATTATGTCAATATTGCCTATGCTACTGTCATTGGAATAAGGGAATCTTAATTAAGAAAATGTTCCCAAATAGATTGACATGTGGACAAGCCTGAGGTATGTTTTATTAATTAATATGTTATGTGGGTTGTGTATACTTTACAAGGGTTAGTGCTATCCTTGGGTAAGTGATCTTGTATGATACAAGAAGGTAGGCTGAGAAATCTATGAGGAGTAAGCCAGTAAGTGTCATTCCTCTTAAACTTCTGCATGAGTTCCTGACTCTAGTTTCTTACCTTTAAGTCCTGGCATGTTTTCCTTCATTAGTAGACTATAAAGTAGAAGTGGATGTGGCCATAGAACTGGACCTGGAAGTCCAAGTGCAAGAGGTAGAAGAGAAACAGTCCTTTCCTCTATCAGTTGCTTTTGGTCATAGTATTTTATCACCGCAAAAGTAAGTTAACCTTTTAGTTAGCTTTTGTCCTTTAGGAGTTGGGAAGATAAGACCCAACTCCTGGAATACGATCAACCTATTAAGACCCTTAAGAAAACTGACTCTCCTTTTTCCAGAATCTATTTACTGTTTAAAATATTTTGGTTATGAATGAGTTCATAAACCTCCACTGAAGCTAAAATTTTCACTGGGTTGACCTATGCAAATCTTCTGCATGAAACCAGATGTGAGTGTAGTGGTCCTGTCAAGGCCAGAAGATAGGATTTTGCTACAGTCTTTCCTGATGTCTGGCTTTTAGCATCATTCTTACCTTTCTACTACGATGTTCTCTGAACTTTGAGAAACTGTAATAAGATACATAAGACTCATTTACGGCTGGGAACATATACTCTGAACTTTCTTCAGCTCTATGTTTCTCTGGTAACCAGTGCCCACTGCACAAGCATTCTAGAAATCCAACCTTCCATGAACATTAAAAAAATCCTTTATTTCATTTCAAATTATATTAGGAAGACAGTAATAACAACATTGTTACTACTGGCACAAACACAGAAACAGTGATCAACAAAATGGAATGAAGTATTCAGACATAAAAGTCTATACACCTATAGGCACCCAAGGTTTGACAACGGTGCAGAAAACATTGGAGAAAACACAACATCCTTAACAAATGGATATAAACTTGTTGACAAGGTTACTTGCTCCTTCACTCTTATCACCCATACGTATTAAGTCCCAACTAATCACAAATTTTAATGCTATATCCGAACCTTCTAGTAGAAAAGGTAGAGTATGTTTAGAATATAGGTTCAGATAAGGACATTTTGTAAAGAACTCTAGTAGCCCACCAGAGCAAGTTGGATTCCATGAAATGAAATAGATTCTGTACTGTGAAAGAAAATGTATATTGGCTAAAGAGGCAGCCTAGAGTTGGAAAAAAAGTGTCTTTATCAGTTTATTCATTTGATAGTATATTGATATCTAGAAAATATAAGGAACTCAAAAAATAAAAAGTAAAGAACAGAAAAATGTGCTGAATAATAGTTTATTAAATGGAGAGTTTAAGGAAGAAATATAAATAGCAAAACTTATTTTAAAAAGTGATTAAAATTATTAGCTTTCAGGGAACTGCCAATTAAAACTACTTTGCAAATTCAAATTACTCCAGTGAGAATGTCATGTTACTCCACTCAGAATGGCTAAGATTAAAAAACAAAGGATGATAAATGCAGTCAAGCCTGTGGTGTACAGGGAGCTCCCATGCCTGTCATGGGAGTACAAGCTCCTAAAGCCACTATAGAAATAATTAGGGTCATTTCCCAGAGCACTAAATCTAGATCTTACTCATGATTCAACCTTAGCACTTCTGGACATCTATCTAGAGGACTTTACTTCCTACTACAGAAATGTATGCTCATCTATGTTTCTATCTGACCTATTTACAATATTTAGGTAATGAAAATAGCTTTGAAGTCTCTGAGTTGATACATGCTAATTGAAAATATGGTACCTTTATGCAATAAAATTCTGTGTAACTGTAAAAAAAAGCAAACTATGAAATTTGCTGATAAGTGGATGGAGCTGGCTGGAAAATATTGTACTGAGTTAGTGGCCCAGATCCCGAAAAATAAGTACTGTATTTTCTTATGTAGTATTTGAGCATCATGTGTTTAGATTTGTGAGCTCAGTGTGGAGTGTTTGTTGAATAAAGGAAATTAAAAGTGGTCCATTTCAGATGAAGGGGTAAAAATATCTTAATGAAGGAAGATAGTAAAACTGGATAGTTTGTAGGGGAATTAGAAATAAGGGTACAGGTAGTTTAGGTTGTGAAGATGGGATTATAGAGCTAAGAATGTGGTTTAGGGATATGTAACTAATAACTGTGCTTGGAAATATCAAATAAAAACCTATTTTATTATCTTCCTTAACGTACACACACACACCGATTTTACTGAAGTTACACTACGCACATGATGTTGTTCCTTCTTCCAAGAAGCATTAAATTGGAAAAAAATTCCCATTGTCAGACATAGAACTACTTCCTTCAAGAACTTGGTCATAAGTGTCACATAACTTCCCATGATAATATAGAGTAGTGGTGTTACTCTTGTTTGTGACCCAGAACTTGTGATCCATTGCTGAAGACAGTATAAAATTTTGTCACAGGTTGTAGGGAAATAAAATCAGTAATGACCAAAAAGATGTTTCATTTTTTGAGGAGAAAAAGTCATTAACTGACTTACCAAACAGTGTACCTTGAAACTGCAATGATGGTTGTGGTGTTACAATAGAGCCACAGGTACAATAGGGACATCATTGTTACCAGGGTAATTATTGTTGGATTTGAAGTCTCCTCTTTAAAAGAAAAAGCACATACATACCTATTATTTTGCAATATGGACACAATGTCAAACTTTTAAAGCAGCAAAGCTCTTAGACTCATCATTATTTGGGCACTATATTTCTTTTTAATAAGAATCAGGTTTATAACCAAGTTAAAAGATATTTAAAATCTAGAAAGGGGAAACAAACTATTTTTTTCATTTAGAATTTGTATATGATCTGAATCTAGCCATAAATAAATACTGAGGTAAAATGTGTTTTGTAAAATTAGAAGCTTAAAGATCTGGAGTTATGACTTCATAATTACACTGTGTGCCACTCAGTAAGAGCATGTGAGTTAAATCTCCAGTGCCTATGTAATATAAATCACACATAAGAGCAAAAGCAGATGATGATAGTGCTTGCAAGGTAGGGACACAGAGACCCTTGGAGACACTTTCACCAAATCAGTGAACTTCAGGTTCAACAAGGAAACCTGTCTTAAACAATGAGGGAGAAAAATTAAATGGAGAAAATCACATATTATGAAGCTCTGGATTACATATGTGCATACATTTAGGTTCACAGAGGAACATGACTCACAAAATCATACAAACACACACAAGCTTGAAAATATTACAGTATGTAAAATGTCAATAAATACGAAAAAACTGATTTATACTAAACTTAGAGTTATGAAATATAAGACAATGTTTGATATTGCATTTAAATTTTCTCCATAGAATATTACTTTGCAACTTTATCAGATCTAATTATACACACTAGCCTAAATAATAACATAATATCAAAGGTAAATATTTCTTATTTTTGTAATTGTATTGTGATTTTATAATAAATAAATTTTTCTTGATTTTATGAAATATGAAGTGAGGAGAGCTTTTGTTCCTAGTGATACTCAGAAAAACAACTGTACATAGAAACAAAATAGTTATGCATAAACATTGCTGAAAAGATAAAAATAGCACAAAATATATCTGTCTTGTTATAATTATATGTGTAATTTTGAATATACTTGCTAATTTTCCTTAAGTATGAATTTGTTATACTGACCATTTCAAGTGTCAATTTGACTGGCATCCGAGATGTCTGTGTAGCTGCTAAAACATTATTTCTACTTGTAAAATTCTTTGAAGAATGTGACACCATTTGAAATCTGTAGATTCTTGAAAACACAAGATTTGCCTGAGTAATGTAGACAGGCACCATCCCATCTGTTGAGATTCAGAATAGAACAGAAAGAGAAAGAGAGAAGAGATGATTGTCTTTATGACTGCCATTTTAGTCTTCTTTCTTATGAATGAGAACTACTCTTTATAAAGTTTAAGAGCACGGGAGAAATTTTATTATGGAAATAATACACATAGACATGAATCAAAATGTATATATGACACTAATGTGCTTATACTTATATAGGAATATATTATACTTTTCAGCTTCTCTGGAAACCTCATATATCTGACATGCATTTCTTATACATGCTTTTGTATTATAAACCACATGTTTCAGATTTCTCCTCCTGATCTACTTCAAACAATCTTAGTAGATATAATGTTTTGTAATTCAAAACTTTCCAACAAAAAAATTTTGGTAGAAAAACTGAAGTTGGTCCTGACAGTAAAAACTTTATTCTAAAATTATATTTATGAAAAATATAATATAGCAATCTTCCTCAGATTAGAAACTCATTTTTGCAATAATAATATACATTTTTGCTTAATTACCCATATAAAGTATGTATTTCTACAATTTTAAGTGTTTTACATTGTCCTGAAATGACTTGCTTGTGATGAATTTATTTCATCAAATTCTCATAGTATTGAAGTAGCTTATGTAAGGATTATTCTGAAAATAAGTAAATGATACAGAACATATTGTGAATATTTTTTGAAAAATCAAATTTACTTGCTCATTATGTTTCTGTTTTGCCACCTACCTTGACATCAGATTCTTGGGTGTGTTTGTTGTGTGATTTTGTGGTTTCTTACATTCTATTTAGGTGTTTGGAGACTTGCTTTATGAATTCAGGTTTGAGAAATGCTTAGAAAATAAACACATTATTTTTCTCAGTAATATTATTTTTCCCAACTTCTCTTCAAGCTGGATTGAGTTTATGTGAAATTACAATTGTTGACATTAATTAGTAATTTTAAAAGGAAAAAAATCTAGACAGCTTCTACCCCTTGAGGGGGAAATTAGATAAATGAATACATCAACCATGGAATAATTGATACACTTGTTGTATAGTCTTGAATTTGCTGGTACAGAATTAATTAAAATAATAGACAGCAAATGAATACATGCCGTTGCCTAATGCTTGCTTGTTACCATATGCCTTTCTATTTATTTGCTTGCTTTAAATTACAGACATTTGGAGCTTAAAATTGGCTCTTTTGGACATACAATAAAATTCTTATTGACACTTTGGGAAATACAACATATTTCAAGTGCTCTAATGCCACTAGAACTTAGCATTTAAATTTAGCATACATCTATTTGCTGCATTAAAGTAGTTATTTTCTTGTAATATGGGAATGACTAAATGTAGGGTTCATAGTAAGAACTGAGGATAAACAAAAAAATCAAGATAATAACTCCTATATTAATTTAAACATTTTTATTATTTTTGGAAATATTAAAATATTCTAATTTGATTATATTCTCCACCTTTTATAACCTTTCACAGATCCACACCTCCACTCCATTCCCACCCAACTCTGTCTCTCCATTACATTTTAAGTTCAGCGGGTACAATCTGCATTGCCCATATACTCCCAGTGTGTGTTGGTATTCAATGGCGCATGGATCATAGCTTTAAAGAACACTAATTTTTCTCCACACAGACACTATCTGTTGTTGGAATCTTTTCCATTAGTAGTAGAACTCCCTGCTTATACTTGCCTACCTGCTGAGTTTTTGTCTGGATGGATCCTTTACTTGTCTTTTGTATGTTACCATAAGTATGTTATGGTAAGTAACATACCATAGTATGCTACTATGAGTTCATATGTGCCACTGTCCCATAGTGTCCTGAAAACACAGTTTCAGCTGTAGTGTTGGTGGTATTGTGATGAGCCTAATTACCTTCCATTACACTTGCCCACATTCTCTGGCCCTTTCATGTGCACACGCATGTGCACACACACACACACACACACACACACACACACACTAAACTTCCTTGCTACCTAAGCTTTGGGGAGTGTGAGTATGATATAGATATTATTATTAACATGGAACATTCTTATTGTTTGCACATTAAGCAGTTTTAATGCAGTTTAAGGGTCTCTGTTTTAATCACCATGAATGGCAAAAAGAAGCTTCTCTCATGTGGTTTGAAAGATACTCTGTGAGCCTAATGATATGTCATTACTTACTATCCTGTCTATTTATCCAAATATAATAGTAGTATTTTACTTCTAGGACCTATGACCTGTATATTCACAGATTCTTGAAGTCAGTAACCATTCCATCTTATGCAATAGTGCTGAAATTCTATCATAAAGTAGTTGATTTCTGCCATTATATTTGTACTTCTATTTATCCATTGGGGATAATCTTTTTCAGTGGGTTTGTTGTTATAGCTCAAAAGGATAATGGCTAGGTAAATTTATGACTATGATGCTTCTACAGTAACAAGCTTAGCACGTTCGAGAGGTAAAACCTAAACAGTAAGGATGAAGAGTCTAGGTGAATACCAACATTAATTTTCATAGTCTATGATTTATATGCATTACATATTCAACATTAGGGCCTTATTGTCATGCTCTGTATGAAAGCAAAAGCAATAAATTGTTAAATATAAAGAAGGTGTCTGTGAGAACATATTATCTAATAAATAATAATCTAACAATGTTTCAGTTCTTTGTTTTGTCCTATTTTGATTTGGTTCTTTTTGTTTTACTTTATTTTATTTCATCATATTATTTATTCTTGTTATATTCTTGTTTTTCCTTAGATGTCTGTTAGTTTCTAACTACAGATAAAAATGGAGCAGGTCTGGAGGAGAGGGGAAGTAGGAGGAACTTGAAGGAGTTGAAGGAGGGGAAATCTACTCAGATAAATTCAGGATATATTGAAAGAAAAAACTCAATTTAAATAAGTAGATTTGTGTCAGAATTTAACAATCTTTGATGAACCATAATTTCTGTTTATATGTGTATGTACACAAGTGGTAATTGGATGTTTGTATAATATATACATATGTATATTTCCCTCTGTGTATGCATGTGTTAGTTTGTTGATGTATTTTTTTGTGTAAGGTATATGGATGAAATGAAGGACATATGTTCTTTTGGATATTGACTAATTTATTTTTAGGGATTAGCTTACATACTAGTGGGGTTAACAGGGCCAAGGATGTGTATTGGGAACTTAAAGACAATTATGACTATAGGCAAAATTACTGTTTTCAAACACTTCTACTGGTTGCATGTGGTTATAAACATGGTTTATATTCTTAAGAATTATTGATTATTAATGGTGATCACAATTTTAAGTATACCTTCAGAATTATGTGGTGATGGGCATTTTAAACATGATGTATCACTACTGCACAAATTGCAATATTTTAACTCTACATTGAAACTGTCCTTAATAAAGTTCCTGAAAATATGCTTTATAAACTATGAAGATCCTTTACTTAAACATATTTGGTCCCAGTATCTCTTAAACACATGCTTGACCTTCTCTGAGCATTTATGAAGAAAGATATGAACAGATAGTAAAAGCATTTCCAGAACTTTGATAAACATAATCCACATTATAATACCTGCCCATGAACGTTAAAAGCAGGCAACATTGCTTCTATTTGTTCAAAAAACAAAATAGCAATAGAGCAATCCACTATATCAATCTTGTGGGAAAGCAACCACCTAAATGAAATAAGTTGGCTAGGTTTAAGGTACCAGGTATGAATTCCCGTCTACTGTGTTGGCCTATAGTCCAATTAGACAACAGCGACATCCTCTCAAGGTATTAATGGCATTATTACATCCTTGGGGATATGCACCTTTGTGGGCCATGATTGTAGAGCATAGGCTTTACAGCTACATAGCGTTATTAGTCTCCTTCCTTGGTGCTTACATGTTTGTTTTTTTTAAACCAGTGCAAACTAGTCCTCAGGGAAGAGGCTTCCAGATCAGTTTCAGTTGAATTCTTGTAACTACTGTGTTTGAACTGCATGGTGTATTCATCAATAGGAACTTACCTTCAAGTTCTTGGGGGAAGACAAGGGCAATAGCAGGTAAAGTTATGAATCCTAGAGGAGAACCTATTAGTTCTACTTTTCTAAACCGTTATAATTTCTTTTTTTTCCCACATCTTGAATGTTTTGTTTCAACTGCCAATTGGCACATTTCTCATTGGCTCTAGATGTGATCTCAAGTGTCTTTTCTTTCCTCCACATTTACTTCTGAAACTGCTGTAGCTCGTTTTAAGTTTCTAACCCAGGCTTTACATTTTCTCGATCCACAGGACGTCACATGGAATGGTTTTATATTCCAACGTTTTCTGTTTTGGCTATGGTGGGTTTTAGTCTTTGCATTATTTGTCTTGTGAGAACATAAAAATATTGTTGGTCTTACTGTTGTTCTCTTATAGTTTCTTGGGCAGGTGGGCGGCAGTTGATTGGCTTTTCTTCCTGGTTTCTTCCTAAGAGTCTTTTCATCTTTCACTACTTTATCTTTGTTATTCTTCCTGATCTTCAGGGGACTGGAGTACTTTATTTCTCTTTTCCTGTTGGTATCTGGACCTGGATGTTCACATGTTTCGACTGGCTGTGGATTGTTGGCATTCTCTGGTATGCAGGCTTCTTTCTTCAGGTTTAATTCTTCCAGGGGTCTGCTCCAGTCACCTGTCCTCTGCAAATTACCCCCCATGATTAGTGTAGGACACCAGCATTCAATTTGGTGTGGCTGACAAGTAGCACCCACCACCACCAGCAGCAGCCAGTAACAGCAATAGAATGCTTATACATCATAAAGCTCCCCTGCTCCTGACACCTCTGCAGAGGTTGAGGGGGGAGTTCTGTGGAGGCAAGAAATAAAGAAGTTTCCTAAAGAGGATCTTTCTTCAATACTCCCAGTACATCCATTCCAAAATGATTTGCTTCTCCTTCAGTTCTCTATGGTTAAATATTTGTAGTCAAAAGGCAGCAAGAAATTGATTTCTTCAAGTCACTACCATAGGTGCTCCCCCTACCTGTCTTTCATTGGTTCAGTCTTCATCATCTTTCTTTTTTCTTTCTTAAAGAGAAAAGAGATTTATTCTTCACTTTTCTTGAAAATAAATTGCTTTCTCATGCAACATCCTGATTTTGGGCTCCCCTCCTGCTTCTCCCTGTTCTTTCCCACATCTCCTCTGAGTCCATCTCTCACTAGAAAAGAGATAACAACCAAACATAACAAAATTAAATATAAGATTAAGCAAAAACTATCAATCAAACGTTAAATAAGACAACCCATTTGGGGGAAAAAAGAGTTCTAAAAACAGGTACAATAATCACAGAACCACTCATTCTCACGGTTAAGAGGCCCATAAAAATACTAAACTAATAGCTATAATGTCTTCACAGGGCCTGGTGCAGACCCATGTAGGAACTGTGCTTTCTGATTTGGTTTCTGTGAGCTTGTATGTGCCTAGCTTAGTTAATTCAGAGTACGTTGCTCTCTGGGTGCCCTCCATCCCCTCTGGCACTGATAATATTTGACCGCCTACTCCACAGGGTTTGCTGAGCTCTGAGAGGAAGAAGTTGATGGAAACTTCCCATTTATGCTCTCCATGTAAGATCTGTCTCTGGATCTCTGTATGTGGTTGCCAGATGAGGCTTCTCTAACGATGGCTGGGCAAGTCACTGAGCTATAAGTAATGCAGGAAATCATTAGGATTCGTTTCATTGGTACCTTTTTCCAGACCAAGAGTGTGTGGTTCAGATTCTCTCATCTTTTACCAGGATCCACTCTTTTTGGATGTACCAGAAATTCTTGTAAAATAATATGACATTAAAAACAACACTAGAGCCGGGTGGTGGTGGTGCACGCCTTTAATCCCAGCACTCTGGGAGGCAGAGGCAGGCGGATTTCTGAGTTCGAGGCCAGCCTGGTCTACAGAGTGAGTTCCAGGACAGCCAGGGCTATACAGAGAAACCCGGTCTCAAAAAAACAAAAACAAAAACAAAAACAAAACAAAACAAAACAAACAAACAAAAAATAACCACCAGAAGATACTTCATTGTGGATTAGAAAAATCTCCCAGGACCCTACACCAATATCAAAAGCTGCATGGCAATATATAAACACATACATACACACACACATACACACACACACACACACACACATACACATGCTGAACCTCTGAATGCCTCACATAACTGTGGAGAGACAGACAGACAGACAGAAAGTGAGAGAAAGAGAGAAAGAGAGAGGAGAGAGGGGAGAGAGAGAAAGAGAGAGAGAGAGAGAGAGAGAGAGAGAGAGAGAGAGAGAGAGAGAGATGATCTTCTCCAGGGAAGGAGGTCTTATTAGTTATCCATTACTAAATGGTTATCACTAAATACTAAATGGGCTGGTGAAAATTGAGAGCCCAAAATGAGAAAAATACAGTGAGTACCTTTATATGACATTTTCAAAACTGAAATAAAAATTAAGACTCGCATACTAGGAAAGCAGCATCTATTGTTTGGACCAATCGTGATGTCCTCCTCCTACATGCTGTTCATCTGTCATAGTCCTGTCCTGTCTCCATCCTCCCATATGTGTTTTACAAAGTTCTGTTTTGTATGTATTTGTTCAGTTCTCACTGTGGTCTAACTCCTCTTAAAATAGAGATTGACTCCTGCCTCTCCACCTTAACGAAACTAGGCTTTGGAACATCTTGCAATGTTCCAAAATTAACATTGAGAAAATAAGAATGACTTAAAATTAATAATGTTGTATATTAGTCTCTGATTTCATAGTAAAACCAAAGAAAATTGAATGTTAGAAAATGAAAAACTAAATATGGAAGTGGTTACTAAATCACTATTTAAGAGAGAGAGAAAAAAAGGATTGATTCCACTTTTGTTTGTTTTTAATGATGGGAATCACTCTTCCATCTGATTTAATGCAGACACAAACACACTACACAGAATACTGCTTTGTCCACAAATCCTCCAAAATCATAAAAGGTTTCCATTTTCTTTCTCATGATAGTCTTATTGTAGATATATTAATTTAGAAAACCATTACCATTTCTCTGTGACCAAAGGGCACAGAGAAAGTATCCAAATTAACAAACTTAGAAATGAAAAGGGAGACATAACAACAGAAACTGAGGAAATCCAAAAAATCATCAGATCCTACTACAAGAGCCTGTACTCAACACAACTGGAGAATCTGGAGGAAATGGACAATTTCCTTGACAGATACCAAATACCAAAATTAAATCAGGACCAACTAGACCATCTAAACAGTCCCATAAAGCCTAAAGAAATAGAAGGAGTCATAGAAAGTCTTCCAACCAAAAAAAAGCACAGGACCAGATGGTTTCAGTGCAGAATTCTACCAGACCTTCAAAGAAGAGTTAACACCAATACTCTTCAAACTATTCCACAAAATAGAAACAGAATGAACACTACCCAATTCCTTCTACAAAGCCACAATTACGCTGATACCAAAGCCACACAAAGATCCAACAAAGAAAGAGAACTTCAGACCAATTTCCCTTATGAACATCGATGCAAAAATACTCAACAAAATTCTTGCCAACCGAATCCAAGAACACATCAAAACGATCATCCACCATGATCAAGTAGGCTTTATCCCGGGAATGCAGGGTTGGTTCAATATACGGAAATCCATCAATACAATCCACTACATAAACAAACTCAAAGAACAAAACCACATGGTCATTTCATTGGATGCTGAAAAAGCATTTGACAAAATTCAGCATCCTTTCATGCTTAAAGTCTTGGAGAGAACAGGAATTCAAGGCCCATACCTAAACATAGTAAAAGCAATATACAGCAAACCGGTAGCCAGCATCAAACTAAACGGAGAGAAACTTGAAGCAATCCCACTGAAATCAGGGACCAGACAAGGCTGCCCCCTTTCTCCTTATCTTTTCAATATTGTACTTGAGGTACTAGCTCGGGCAATTCGACAACATAAGGAGGTCAAAGGGATACAAATTGGAAAGGAGGAAGTCAAACTATCATTATTTGCAGACGACATGATCATCTACCTAAGTGACCCAAAGAACTCCACTAGAGAGCTCCTACAGCTGATAAACAACTTCAGCAAAGTGGCAGGTTACAAAATCAACTCAAGCAAATCAGTGGCCTTCCTATACTCAAAGGATAAGCAGGCTGAGAAAGAAATTAGGGAAATGACCCCCTTCACAATAGCCACAAACAGTATAAAGTATCTTGGGGTGACTCTTACCAAACATGCGAAAGATCTGTATGGCAAGAACTTCAAGACTCTGAAGAAGGAAATGGAAGAAGACCTCAAAAAATGGGAAAACCTCCCATGCTCATGGATCGGTAGAATCAATATAGTTAAAATGGCCATTTTGCCTAAAGCACTATACAGATTCAATGCAATACCCATCAAAATCCCAACTCAATTCTTCACAGAGTTAGAAAGAGCAATTATCAAATTCATCTGGAACAACAAAAAACCCAGGATAGCTAAAACTATTCTCAGCAACAAAAGAAAATCTGGGGGAATCAGTATCCCTGACCTCAAGCAATACTACAGAGCAATAGTGTTAAAAACTGCATGGTATTGGTACAGTGACAGGCAGGAGGATCAATGGAACAGGATTGAAGATCCAGAAATGAACCCACACACCTATGGCCACTTGATCCTCGACAAAGAGGCTGAAAACATCCAATGGAAAAAAGATAGCCTTTTCAACAAATGGTGCTGGTTCAACTGGAGGTCAGCATGCAGAAGAATGCGAATTGATCCATCCTTGTCTCCTTGTACTAAGCTCAAATCCAAATGGATCAAGGACCTCCACATAAAGCCAGACACTCTGAAGCTAATAGAAAAGAAACTGGGGAAGACCCTTGAGGACATCGGTACAGGGAGAAAGTTTCTGAACAGAACACCAATAGCGTATGCTCTAAGAGCAAGAATTGACAAATGGGACCTCATAAGGTTACAGAGTTTCTGTAAGGCAAAGGACACCATCAAGAGGACAGATCGGCAACCAACAAATTGGGAAAAGATCTTCACCAATCCTACATCAGATAGAGGGCTAATATCCAATATATATAAAGAACTCAAGAAGTTAGACTCCAGAAAACCGAACAACCCTATTAAAAAATGGGGTACAGAGTTAAACAAAGAATTCTCACCTGAAGAACTTCGGATGGCGGAGAAGCATCTTAAAAAATGCTCCACTTCATTAGTCATTAGGGAAATGCAAATCAAAACAACCCTAAGATTTCATCTTACACCAGTCAGAATGGCTAAGATTAAAAATTCAGGAGACAGCAGGTGTTGGAGAGGGTGCGGAGAAAGAGGAACACTCCTCCACTGCTGGTGGGGTTGCAAATTGGTACAACCACTCTGGAAAGCAGTCTGGCGGTTCCTCCGAAAACTGGGCACCTCACTTCCAGAAGATCCTGCTATACCACTCCTGGGCATATACCCAGAGGATTCCCCACCATGTAATAAGGATACATGCTCTACTATGTTCATAGCAGCCCTATTTATAATTGCCAGATGCTGGAAAGAACCCAGGTATCCCTCAACAGAAGAGTGGATACAAAAAATGTGGTATATCTACACAATGGAGTACTATTCAGCCACTAGAAACAATGAATTCATGAAATTCTTAGGCAAATGGATGGAGCTAGAGAACATCATACTAAGTGAGGTAACCCAGACTCAAAAGGTGAATCATGGTATGCACTCACTAATAAGTGGTTATTAACCTAGAAAACTGGAATACCCAAAACATAATCCACACATCAAATGAGATACAAGAAGAGAGCAGGAGTGGTCCCTGGTTCTGGAAAGACTCAGTGAAACAGTATTTGGCAAAACCAGAACGGGGAACTGGGAAGGGGTGGGAGGGAGGACAGGGGAAGAGAAGGGGGCTTACGGGACTTTCGGGGAGTGGGGGGGGGCTAGAAAAGGGGAAATCATTTGAAATGTAAATAAATTATATCAAATAAAAAAAAAAAATATATATATATATATATATATATATATATATATATATAATGGAGTACTCTTCAGGCATTAGAAACAATGAATTCATGAAGTTCTTAAGCAAATGGATAGAGCTG
This sequence comes from Apodemus sylvaticus, assembly GCF_947179515.1. Classification (NCBI taxonomy): domain Eukaryota; kingdom Metazoa; phylum Chordata; class Mammalia; order Rodentia; family Muridae; genus Apodemus; species Apodemus sylvaticus. The sequence continues at coordinate 95,165,212 of NC_067495.1, read as the reverse complement.
AGAACATCATACTAAGTGAGGTAACCCAGTCTGAAAAGATCAATCATGGTATGCACTTACTAATAAGTGGATAGTAGCCTGGAATACTGGAATACCCAAAACCTAATCCACATATCAAATGAGGTACAAGAAGAATGGAGGAGTGACCTGTTTCTGGAAAGACTCATTGTAGCAGTATAAGGCAAAACCTGAGCAGGGAAGTGGGAAGGGTTGGGTGGGAGAACAGGGGGAGGGAAGGGGCTTATGTGACTTTCGGGGAGTAGGAGACCAGAGCAGGGGAAATCATTTGAAATGTAAATAAAAATATATAGAATAAAATTTAAAAAAAATAAGATAGCACACCTTGAAGTTTCAAGTAGTTTATAAAATAACACAAGTTGTTCATTGACCTTGGTTAACTCATTCAACCCCATGGAAAACACTAATCATAAACACACACCTTTCAACTAAAGACACAGCAAACTCTAAATAAAAGTCACTAAAAGTCTAGGTTGCATCTGGATAGATTTTAAAGAGTCAGAATAGATTGCATGTTGTCTTTAGAAGAAAAAAAATTACTCATGTTCTTCCACAGTGATGGAAAAAGCATGCCATGACATTGCCTTTACAGTCAAGAGCTTCTCCACAGTTGCTATGGTAATACAACTATTATGAGGTAAACATCGACTTTCTGAGAGTGTTTGAGACCTGATTAACTTGAGGGATTTCAATGTCTAGTACTGAAATTGTAGGTAAGGGCTTGTGGATAGGGAGTTCATAGGTTATAGGATAGAATCTACTATAATTTTGCTCATGGTGATGGTGTAACATTTCCTTTTATGTTTATGTTTATACACTCAGATTGCTAGGAACCTTAGTCCAAAAAGCTTCTCTTGAAGTGTACAAAAATCATTGGAAAGACAAAAAACTTTTCAGTGTTTACAGATTAAGTGACAGTGAAATTGATATACCAAAGGAAAACACAATGCGACCTTTCACACCATCCAAATCTCAAGGTTCAGCACCGAGTAGGAAAAGAGAAGAAAAATATGAGGGACACAAAATGAGCAATGCTGTGAAATGCTGACTTCTAGACAGGAATTTGGGCACTTATTTCATGAACTCACAACAACTGTGATTATCTAGATATCCAATAAAAGATAGGCAGATTTATGCAAATAATTAAGGGCATCCGTTCTCTAAACTCTACCTCTTAGGATGATAAAGTGGCAGTTTGAAGCTGTTTGGAGGGATGTTCTAATTAATGAGCAGCTTTTCTGTGTTCTATTAGATAGACTCATATCCAAGTTCACATGGGCACACTAATTTAACTTAGCAAATTACCACATATGAAAGATGACATGAAATTGGGAGGGGCACTTCAGAACTCGGCCTCCCACCAGTCAGGAGAGGAGCATCCATCTTGGTTCCGTACTCCAGGAATCGGACAGACTGAGGTACACAAACATAATCCGAGGCCAACACCACAGTGGTCTGAGCCCGACGGGCGTTGGCCTGCACCCAGGCCCTGGGCGGGTCGGGGGGCCATCGGGGTGCCAACCCAACCAGGAGGTTTTTTGCCCAGGCCTGGGAGCGCGCCGCCGCCATTTTGCCTGCAGGACGACAGAGAGCTCAGGCGGGCAGACCTGTAACAGGCATAGCCTAAGGCTAACAAAGCGGGGGTCCAGGCCCCAAAAGGCACAGGACTGACCCCAAGAACTGGGCGGCTTGGTGGGCCATCTGTGAGTCAACCCGCCCAGGTGATTGTTAGCAAAGCAGACTCTCCCAGCACTTTCAGGGAGCGCGGGTGCACACGCCCGCCATCCTAGTCACCTGGCAAACCCAATTAACAGTCATAGCCCTAGGGGAAGTTTGTTCGGACTTTGGCCTCCCAGGCTTTTGCCTGGACTCAGGGACTGGGCGGCCAGGCTAACCTTGTGTGCGACAGCCCGGTTGGCAGATCGGCTGCCCAGCGGAGTGAGCGGAACACAGGGGAGGTCACAGTAGCATACACCGTCCGCACTCCCTGGGAGTGCACACGGGCTCCATCTGCTCCACAGACACAATCTGGGGCAAGGCCTCAGGCAGAAGCCCTTAGCTCTACTCTCTCCGCTTCCGGATCCAGATCAGTCTGGGCGGCAGCATTACATCTCCAAGTCCTGCAAGTGGCTAGCTGGGCTTCTGGGCGGCCAGCTGGGAGAAGTCAGTGTGCTCCAGTGAATCCAGCGGGCCCCAGCGGGAGCCTTCGGGTGCCTGCTTTGGGATCGGAACAGCCTGGGCAGCAGCACACTTTCTACAAGCAGTGCAGGAGGTAAGCTGTGCACCAGAGGCCAACTGGGAAGGGGCAGCTTGCACTGGTGAGTCCAGCACTGACAAGATAAACTAACACCAGTGAGATCTAGATGGCAAAAGGCAAACGCAGGAACGTCACTAACAGAAATCAAGGCAATATGGCAACATCTGAACCCAATTCTCCTCTACCAACATGTCCTGGATACCCCATCACACCAGTAAAACAAGATTTGGATTTAAAATCACTGGTCATGATGCTGGTACAGGAACACATGAAGGTCATACATAAAGAAATTCAGGAGAAAATGGATCAAAAGTTAGAAGCCCTTGCAAGGGAAACACAAAAATCATTGAAAGAAATCCAGGAGAATACAAAAGCCAACAAGGAGGAAATGCAAAAAACACTTAAAGAAATACAGGAGAACTTTGGTCAACAGGCTGAGGTCATGAAAGACGAAACACAAAAATCTCTTAAAGAAATACAGGAGAACTTTGGTCAACAGGCTGAGCTCATGAAAGAGGAAACACAAAAATCTCTTAAAGAATTACAGGAAAACACAAACATGCAAGTGAAGGAGCTAAGCAAAACCATCCAGGATCTAAAATCAGAAGTAGAAACAACTAAGAAAACTCAAAGGGAGACAACTTTGGAGATAGAAAGCCTTGGGAAGAAATCAGGGGACAGAGATACAAATATCAACAACAGAATACAAGAGATAGAAGAAAGAATCTCAGATGCTGAAGATTCCATAGAAACCATGGACTCAACAGTTAAAGAAAATGCAAAATGCAAAAAGCTTGTAACCCAAAATATCCAGGAAATCCAGGACACAATGAGAAGACCAAACCTAAGGATTATAGGCATAGATGAGAGTGAAGATTTACAACTTAAAGGGCCAGCAAATATCTTCAATAAAATTATGGAAGAAAACTTCCCTAACCTAAAGAGAGAGATGCCCATGAATATACAAGAAGCCTACAGAACTCCAAACAGACTGGACCAGAACAGAAATACTTCCCGTCACATAATAATCAAAACACCAAATGTTCTAAACAAAGAAAGAATACTAAAGGCAGTAAGAGAAAAAGGCCAAGTAACATATAAAGGAAGACCTATCAGAATCACAGCAGACTTTTCACCTGAGACTATGAAGGCTAGAAGGTCCTGGGAAGATGTCATGCAGACTCTAAGAGAACACAAATGCCAACCAAAACTACTATATCCAGCAAAACTCTCAATCACCATAGATGGAGAAACTAAGATATTTCATGACAAAACCAAGTTTACCCAATATCTATCCACAAACCCGGCCCTAAAAAGGATAATAGGAGGACAACACCAATACAAGGAGGGAAACTTCACCCTGGAAAAAGCAAGATAGTAACCTTTCATCAAACCCAAAAGAAGTTAAGCATTCAAATTTAAAAAATAACGTCAATAATGATAAGAAGTAACAATCACTATTCCTTAATATCTCTTAACATCAATGGACTTAATGCCCCAATAAAAAGACACAGACTAACTGAATGGATACGTAAAAAGGACCCTACATTTTGCTGCTTACAGGAAACACACCTCAGGGTCAAAGACAAACACTACCTTAGAGTAAAAGGCTGGAAGACAATTTTACAAGCAAATGGTCTCAGGAAACAAGCTGGAGTAGCCATTTTAATATCAGATAAAATTGACTTTCAACACAAAGTCATCAAAAGAGACCCTGAGGGACACTTCTTGCTGGTCAAAGGAAAAATACAAAAAGAAGAACTGTCAATCCTGAACATCTATGCCCCAAATGCAAGGGCACCCTCTTTCGTAAAAGAAACTTTATTAAAACTAAAAGCACACATTGCACCTAACACAATAATTGTGGGTGACTTCAACACTGCACTTTCCTCAATGGACCGATCAGGAAAACAGAAACTAAACAGGGACACAATGAAACTAATTGAAGCTTTGGACCAATTAGATTTAACAGATATATATAGATCATTCTATCCTAAAACAAAAGAATATACCTTTTTCTCAGCACCTCATGGTACCTTCTCCAAAATCGACCATATAATTGGTCACAAGACAGAACTCAACAAATATAAGAAGATCGAACTAATCCCATGCCTCCTATCTGATCACTATGGAGTAAAAGTGGTCTTCAATAGCAACAGAAACAACAGAAAGCCCACATACACGTGGAAACTGAACAATACTCTACTCAATGATACCTTGGTCAAGGAAGAAATAAAGAAAGAAATTAAAGACTTTTTAGAACACAATGAAAATGAAAACACAACATACCCAAATCTATGGGACACAATGAAAGCAGTGCTAAGAGGAAAACTCATAGCCCTGAGTGCCTCCAAAAAGAAAATGGAGAGAGCATACATTACCAGTTTAATGACACACCTGAAAGCCCTGGAACAAAAAGAAGCTATTTCGCCCAGGAGGAGTAGAAGGCAGGAAATCATCAAACTCAGGGCCGAAATCAATCAAGTAGAAACAAAGAGAACCATACAAAAAATCAACAATACCAGGAGCTGGTTCTTTGAGAAAATCAACACGATAGATAAACCCTTAGCCAGAATGACCAAAGGGCACAGAGAAAGTATCCAAATTAACAAACTTAGAAATGAAAAGGGAGATATAACAACGGAAACTGAGGAAATCCAAAAAATCATCAGATCCTACTACAAGAGCCTATACTCAACACAACTGGAGAATCTGGAGGAAATGGACAATTTCCTTGACAGATACCAAATACCAAAATTAAATCAGGACCAACTAGACCATCTAAACAGTCCCATAATGCCTAAAGAAATAGAAGGAGTCATAGAAAGTCTTCCAACCAAAAAAAGCACAGGACCAGATGGCTTCAGTGCAGAATTCTACCAGACCTTCAAAGAAGAGTTAACACCAATACTCTTCAAACTATTCCACAAAATAGAAACAGAAGGAACACTACCCAATTCCTTCTATGAAGCCACAATTACGCTGATACCAAAGCCACACAAAGATCCAACAAAGAAAGAGAACTTCAGACCAATTTCCCTTATGAACATCGATGCAAAAATACTCAATAAAATTCTTGCCAACCGAATCCAAGAACACATCAAAACGATCATCCACCATGATCAAGTAGGCTTTATCCCGGGAATGCAGGGTTGGTTCAATATACAGAAATCCATCAATACAATCCACTACATAAACAAACTCAAAGAACAAAACCACATGGTCATTTCATTGGATGCTGAAAAAGCATTTGACAAAATTCAGCATCCCTTCATGCTTAAAGTCTTGGAGAGAACAGGACTTCAAGGCCCATACCTAAACATAGTAAAAGCAATATACAGCAAACCGGTAGCCAGCATCAAACTAAATGGAGAGAAACTTGAAGCAATCCCACTGAAATCAGGGACCAGACAAGGCTGCCCCCTTTCTCCTTATCTTTTCAATATTGTACTTGAGGTACTAGCTCGGGCAATTCGACAACATAAGGAGGTCAAAGGGATACAAATTGGAAAGGAAGAAGTCAAACTATCATTATTTGCAGACGACATGATCGTCTACCTAAGTGACCCAAAGAACTCCACTAGGGAGCACCTACAGCTGATAAACAACTTCAGCAAAGTGGCAGGTTATAAAGTCAACTCAAGCAAATCAGTGGCCTTCCTATACTCAAAGGATAAGCAGGCTGAGAAAGAAATTAGGGAAATGACCCCCTTCACAATAGCCACAAACAGTATAAAGTATCTTGGGGTGACTCTTACCAAACATGTGAAAGATCTGTATGACAAGAACTTCAAGACTCTGAAGAAGGAAATGGAAGAAGACCTCAAAAAATGGGAAAACCTCCCATGCTCATGGAACGGTAGAATCAATATAGTTAAAATGGCCATTTTGCCTAAAGCACTATACAGATTCAATGCAATACCCATCAAAATCCCAACTCAATTCTTCACAGAGTTAGAAAGAGCAATTATCAAATTCATCTGGAACAACAAAAAACCCAGGATAGCTAAAACTATTCTCAGCAACAAAAGGAAATCTGGGGGAATCAGTATCCCTGACCTCAAGCAATACTACAGAGCAATAGTGTTAAAAACTGCATGGTATTGATACAGTGACAGGCAGGAGTATCAATGGAACAGGATTGAAGATCCAGAAATGAACCCACACACCTATGGCCACTTGATCCTCGACAAAGAGGCTGAAAACATCCAATGGAAAAAAGATAGCCTTTTCAACAAATGGTGCTGGTTCAACTGGAGGTCAGCATGCAGAAGAATGCGAATTGATCCATCCTTGTCTCCTTGAACTAAGCTCAAATCCAAATGGATCAAGGACCTCCACATAAAGCCAGACACTCTGAAGCTAATAGAAAAAAAAACTGGGGAAGACTCTTGAGGACATCTGTACAGGGAGAAAGTTTCTGAACAGAACACCAATAGCGTATGCTCTAAGAGCAAGAATTGACAAATGGGACCTCATAAAATTACAAAGTTTCTGTAAGGCAAAGGACACCATCAAGAGGACAAATCGGCAACCAACAAATTGGGAAAAGATCTTCACCAATCCTACATCAGATAGAGGGCTAATATCCAATATATATAAAGAACTCAAGAAGTTAGACTCCAGAAAACCAAACAACCCTATTAAAAAATGGGGTACAGAGTTAAACAAAGAATTCTCACCTGAAGAACTTCGGATGGCGGAGAAGCATCTTAAAAAATGCTCAACTTCATTAGTCATTAGGGAAATGCAAATCAAAACAACCCTAAGATTTCATCTTACACCAGTCAGAATGGCTAAGATTAAAAATTCAGGAGACAGCAGGTGTTGGAGAGGGTGTGGAGAAAGAGGAACACTTCTCCACTGCTGGTGGGGTTGCAAATTGGTACAACCACTCTGGAAATCAATCTGGCGGTTCCTCCGAAAACTGGGCACCTTACTTCCAGAAGATCCTGCTATACCACTCCTGGGCATATACCCAGAAGACTCCCCACCATGTAATAAGGATACATGTTCTACTATGTTCATAGCAGCCCTATTTGTAATTGCCAGATGCTGGAAAGAACCCAGGTATCCCTCAACAGAAGAGTGGATGCAAAAAATGTGGTATATCTACACAATGGAGTACTATTCAGCCATTAGAAACAATGAATTCATGAAATTCTTAGGCAAATGGATGGAGCTAGAGAATATCATACTAAGTGAGGTAACCCAGACTCAAAAGGTGAATCATGGTATGCACTCACTAATAAGTGGATATTAACCTAGAAAACTGGAATACCCAAAACATAATCCACACATCAAATGAGGTACAAGAAGAAAGGAGGAGTGGCCCCTGGTTCTGGAAAGACTCAGTGAAACAGTATTCAGCAAAACCAGAACGGGGAAGTGGGAAGGGGTGGGTGGGAGGACAGGGGAAGAGAAGGGGGCTTGCGGGACTTTCGGGGAGTGGGGGGGCTAGAAGAGGGGAAATCATTTGAAATGTAAATAAATTATATCGAATAATAATAAAAAAAAGAAATTGGGAGGGGCACATTTGTCGGGAAATAAATTGTGTTTATCAAAGTAAATAGCAGCAAGTTAAGATTGTATTTTAATATATGGAGGCATGAGCATTTAATTGGGGGCTAACAATTTCAGAGTGTTAAAATCAAGAACCATCACTTCTTCTTTCTTTCTCTGGCTTGGAACTATCCTATGACACAGTGGGTCATAATCAAGTAGTGCACAGAGGTAGCTAACCACTCAGGAGTGTGGAGGGCCCAGATAAAACAGGTAAGACCACCACTACTACTCAGAGAAAACAGCCTGTAGCCCTGAGGGTATAAGAGCCTAGAAATGCCTTGGATGGTGGATTTCCCATTTCCATCTGCACCCAGACCTGATAGAGCCAAAGAAATACACAGACAAATACAACCACAGAGGTCTAGCCAATGTATGTACATACCTGTGTACACAGTGAGAACAGAGCTCCAAGAAGCACAGATACAGAAGCTACAAGATAGTTTAGCCAAAGTCAGAGACAGCAACAACAGCTAACACCAGAGATAATCAAATAGCATAAGGCAAATGCAAGATTATTATCAAGAGATAACAAGGAATCATCGCATCATCTGAACCAAGATATCCAACAACAGCAATTCCTAGATTCCCCAACGCCCCAGAAATTCAAGATCTCAATATAAAATTACGCCTCATGATGGTGATAGAAGATTTCAAAAAATAACACCCTTAAGAAAATACAGGAGAACATGAGTCAACAGTTAGAAGAACTTAAAGAGGAAACACATAATTCACATTAAGTAATAAAGAGAACATGGGTCAACAGGCAGAAGCCTTTTAAGGGAAAACACAATAATCATTCAAAAAATACAAGAGAACATGGGTCAACAGGCAGAAGCCCTTAAAGAGCAAACAAAAAAATCCTTATATTATTACAAGAATACAGAAATAAACAAGTGTAGGAAATGCACAAAACCATTCAGGATCTAAAAATAGCAGTAGACACAACCAAGGAACCACAAAGGGAGACAACTATTCCAGATAGAATCACTTGGAAAGAAATCAGGAGTCATGGTTGCAAACATCAACAATAGAATGCAAGAGATAGAAGAAAGAATCTCAGGTGCTGAAGATTAAATAGAAAGCATTGAATCAACAGTCAAAAAAAAAAGTAAAATGAAAAACGCTTATAAATCAAAATATCCAAGAAATCCAGGACACAATGTGAAGACCACACCTAAAAATTATAGGTATAGAATAGAGTGAAGATGTACAATTTATAGGGCCAGTAAATAACTTCAACAAAATTATAGGAGAAATAGATGGAAAAACTAAGATAGTCAATTATAAAACCAAATTTACACAATAATCTTCCCATAAATCCAGCCCTACCAAGGATAATATGTGGAAAACGCCAACACAAGCAAGGAAGCTATACCCAAGAAAAAGCAAGAAAGTAATCTTCCAAGAAAGGAAAAATAAGGTAACCACACAAACAGAAAAATTACATCAGAAGTAACAGGAGTCAACAATCACAATTCTTTAATATCTCTTAAAATGACTTGACTCAATTCCCCAATAAAAAGACAAATAATAGGAGATATTTTTCAGGGAAATCTTCAACTTTATCAGAAAAATGTTTATAATTTGTTTTTCAAGTAAAGTACTAATTTTTTTCTTGTCAAAATGTTTTTTGCTTCTTTATTTTTTAGATGTATTCTTGATTTACCTTTTAAATGTTGTCCCTATTCCTGGTTCTTCAGCTCCCCCAAAATCCCATAAACCATCTTACCTCTAAGTCTACCATTTTTTCTGTATTATTTTCCATGATATTCTTTACTTTTAACATGATTTTCTATAGGTTTCTTCACTTTTATCAGAAAAATATTCCATGAGTATATTCAACTTTATTAGAAAATGTTTGCAATTCTACTTTCAATCAAATTTGCAATATTTTATGGCAACCATTTTATCTGTATAATTTTATAAGAAATAGTCGATTTTCATTAGCTTTTCCATATATTTCTTGAAATTTATCATAAATATTTTCCAAAAGAATCTTCATCTTTATCAGAAATTGTTTGTAGTTCCACTTCAATCAATTTGGAAATTGTTTATGCCTATCAATCAATGTGTATAATTTTCTATGATATAGTCAAATTTAACATGGTTTTCTACATATTTATTGAATTTTATCAGAAATACTCCCCAGGTAAACCTTCACTTTTATCAGAAAATTTTGTTATTCCACTATCAATGAACAATGATATATTTTATGCCTACCATTTTGTCTGTATAATTTTCCATGATAATCTTCAATTAAGTCAAGCTATTCTATATTTTTCTACAATTTTATTGAAAGTATTAATCATGTAAATCTTCAATCCTGCCATAACATGTTTTCCTTCCTTCTTAAATCATTTTCGCCATGATTTTTTTTTGTATACCATATTTCTCACTAATATTCAAGGAATATTGTCACTGTTGAGGTGTTTTTATTTTTTTTGTTTTTTTTTTAATTTTCTATATTCTTTGTTTATATTCCAAATGAATTCCCCTTTATCAGTCCCCCCCCATATGACCCATAACCCTTCTTCCCTCCACCCATTCTCCAATCACCTCCCTTCTTTTTCTCTGTCTTGGTACTCCCTTACAATGCTAGATCAAGCCTTTCCAGGATCAGGACCCACTCCTTACTTCTTCAAGGGAGTAATTTGTTATGCTAATTGTGCCTTGGGTATTCAGAGCTTCTGGGCTAATTAATATCCACTTATCAGCGATTCCATTCCATGTATATTTTTAGTGATTGTGTTACCTCACTGAGGATGATATTTTCCAGTTACAACCATTTGCCTAAAATTTTCATGAATTCATTGTTTTTAGTTGTTAAGTAGTATTCCATTTTGTAAATATATCACATTTTCTGCATCCATTTCTCCATTGAGGGACATCTGGGTTCTTTCCAGCTTCTGGCTATTATAAATAAGGCTGCTATGAACATAATGGAGCATGTTTCCTTATTGCATTCCGGGGAATCCTTTGGGTATATGCCCAGGAGAGGTATAGAGGGTCCTACAGAAGTTTCATGTCCAGTTTTCTGAGGAAACGCCAGACTGGTTTCCATAGTGGTTGTACTTTCTTACAATCCCACGAGCAGTGGAGGAGTATTCCTCTTTCTCCACTTCCTCGCCAACACCTTCTCTCTCCTGAGTTTTTAAACTTAGACATTCTGACTGGTGTGAGGGGAAATCTCATGGTTGTTTTGATTTGCATTTCCATAATGACTAATGAAGTTGTGCATTTCTTATGGTGCTTCTTGGCCATCCGAATTTCTTCAGGTGAACATTCTTTGTTTAGATCTGTACCCCATTTTTAATAGGGTTATTTGGTTCCCTGGGATCTAACTTCTTGAGTTCTTTGTATATATTGGATTTTAGCCCTCTATCGGATGCAGGGTTGGTGAAGAGCTCTTCTAAATTTGTTGGTTACCATTTTGTCCTTTTGACAGTGTCCTTTGCTTTACAGAAACATTGTAATTTTATGATATCCCCTTTGTCAGTTCTTGATCTTAGAGGATAAGCTATTGGTGTTCTGTTCAATAAATTTTCCTCTGTGCATATGTCCTCAAGGGTTTTCCCCAGTTTCTTTTCTATTAGTTTCAGTGTGTTTGGTGTTATTTGGAGGTCCTTGATCCACTTGGAGCTGAACATAGTACAACAAGATAAGAATGGAACAATTCACATTTTTCTGCATGCTGACCTCCAGTTGAACCAGAACCATTTGTTGAGAACCCTATCTATTTTATCCTAGATGATTTCTGCTCCTTTGTTGAAGATCAAGTGACCATAGGTGTGTGGATTCATTTCTGGGTCTTCAATTCTATTCCATTGGTCCACTTGCCTGTCACTGTGTTTCAATCTCCAATGTTGTCTCACTTTGAGATGTCCTAGTTATTTCCTCTACTGTTTTTAGATCACGGACGGTTTTGCTCAGCTCCTTCACTTGCTTGTTTGTGTTTTCCTATAATTCTTTAAGATATTTTTGTGTTTCCTCTTTCATGATCTCAGCCCGTTGACCAAAGTTCTCCTGTATTTCTTTAAGTGATTTTTCCATTTCCTCCTCATTGGATTCTATCTTTTGACCCGTATTCTCCTGAATTTCTTCCAATGATATTTGTGTTTCCCTTGTAAGGGCTTCTAACATTTGATCCATTTTCTCCTGAATTTCTTTAAGAGATTTATTCATGTCTTACATATGTTCCTATAACAGCATCATGGCCAGTGATTTTAAATCCAAATCTTGTTTTTATGGTGTGTTGTGGTATCCAGGACATGCTGTTAATGGAGTGTCGGGTTCAGATGCTGTCATATTGACTTGATTTTTGTTAGTAATATTCTTAAGTTTACCTTTTGCCAACTAGTTCTCACTGGTGGTACTTGGTCTTGTTTTCAATGCCAGACTCACCAGCGTAAGCTGCCTCTTCCTAGCTGGCCTTCCAGTGCACTGCTGGCATCCTGCACTGCCTGCACACAGGGCAGGTTGGCACAGGGTGTTATCGATCAAGAGAAGGAGACTAGAAGACTCCTTTGATTTGGTTTTCTATATATTTCTTCAATATTAGCGTAAATAGTGTCAATGTCAATCTGCAATTTTATCATAAAATGATTTTACTTCAATTTTCAATAAAAAGAAATAAAAGGAAATGAAAAAAAAAACCAAAGTATAAAGTCCGTTCTGAATTATTAAGCAGGCATCAATAATTGCAATCCCCAGAACCAAGGGATATTAAATTAAAATCACAATGCTAAGAATAAGATAGCATACCTTGAAGTTCAAAGTAGTTTCCAAAATAACAAAACTTGTTCATTGTACTTGGTTAACTAACTCAACCTCATAGAAAACCTTAATGATAAAGACAACACACCCTTTAACTAAAGACACTGAAAACTCTATCTCAAAGTTATTAGAAAACTATGTTCCATCTGGCTAGCTTTTACACAGTCAGAGTAGACAACATGTGGGCTTTTGAAGAAAAAAAAACTTACACATGTTCTTACACAGTGATCAAAACAACATGCTATGGCGCTATCTTTATAGTCAAGAGCTTCTCACAATTGCTATGTTTACACAACTATTATGAGGTAAATATCCACTCTTTTTGTGTATTTGAGAACTGACTAATGTGAGGGATTATAATGTCTGGTACTGAAATCATAGTTAAAGTCTCGTGGATAGGGAGTTCATAGGTTATAGGATAGAACCTATTATAAATTTGCTCATGTTGATGCTGTAACATTTCCTTATATGTTTATGTTTATACACATAGATTGCTAGGAACCTTAGTCCAAAAGGCTTGTTTGGAAGTGTACAACAATCATTGGAAAGACCAACAACTTTCCAGTCTTTTGAGATTAAGTGTCAGTGAAAGTGAAATCCCAAAGGAAACCACAATGCCACCTTTCACAGCATCCAAACATCAGGGATCAGCACAAAATAGGAAAATGGAAGTGTAATATAAGGGTCTCAAAATGAGCAATGCTATGAAATTCTGACTTCTGGAGAGGAATATTGGCACTTAGTTCATGAACTCACAGCAACTTTGATTATCTAGTTATCCATATAAGACAAGACAGCCAGAATTATACAAATAACAAAGGGGATGTGTTCTCCATGCTCCACCTCTTATGAGTATAAAGAGGAAGTTGGAATCTGTTTGGAGAAGTGTTCTAATGACAATCTTTTCTGTGTTCTTGTGGACAGACTCATATCCAAGTTCACATGGGCAGCACTAATTGAACTTAGTGAATTACCATGTATGTAATATGCCATGAAATTGGGAGGGTCATATTAGAGGGAAAATAAATGGTGTTTAAAAAAGTAAATAGCATCAAGTTAAGATTGTATTTCAGTATATGGAGGCATGAGAATTTTGTTGGGGACTAACAATTTCAGAGTGTTAAAACCCACAACCATTGCTTCTTCTTTCTGACCTTGGCTTGGATCCATCCTCTGACACAGTGGGCCATATACAAGTGGTGCATAGAGGTAGCTCACCACACAGTACTGTGGAGAGGCCAGAATACACAGGGAGGGCCACACCTACTATTCAGAGAAAACAGTCTGCAGCCCTGATGGCATAAGAGCCTAGGAACAGCCTGGGACAGTAGACTTCCCATTTCCACCAGCACCCAGATATGATAGGTCCACAGCACTACATAGACAAATACAACCACAAGAAAGCTGGTCTAGTAAAAATATGTAAATGCCTGTCTACACAGTGAGAACGGTTCTCCCAGTAGCACAGATACAGAGGATACGTGTTAGATTAGCCACAATCAGAGATAGCAACACCAGCTAACACCAGAGATTACCAGATAGCAAAAGACAAATGCAAGAACATTCCCAACAGAAAACAAGGGATTATGGCATCACCTGAACCATGTTCTCCAACACCAGCATGTTCTAGAATCCCCACCGCCCCATAAAAGCAAGATCTGAATGTAAATTCTCATCTCATGATGCTGATAGATGATTTCAAGAAGGACTTAAATGACTCTCTTCAGGGATTGCAGGAGAATATGAGACAACTGTTAGAAGTCTTAAAAAGAAAACACAAAATTCACATTAAGAAACAATTGAATAGTTGTGCGTTGGTGGTGAATGACTTTAAGCCCAGCACTCGGGCGGCAGAGACAGGGAGATTTCTGAGGTCGAGTCCAGCCTTGTCTACAGGGTGAGTTCCAGGACACCAGGCTATACAGGAAACCCTGTCTCGAGAAAAACAATAACTAACTAACTACAAATAAATAAATAAATATAAGAGAACATGGGTCAGCAGGCAGAAGACCATAAGAAGGAAACAAAAATGAATTCTTTAAATTATCATAGGAGGACATGTGTCAACTGGTAGATGTCATTAAAGAGGAAAAACAAAAATCATTCAATGAAATACAGAACATGTATCAACAGGTAGAAGCTCATTAAGAAGAAACACAATAATCACTCAAAGAAATGCAGGAGAACATGGGTCAACAGGCAGAAGCCCTTAAAGAGCAAACAAAAAACCCTTAAATTATGACATGAATACATAAAAAAAAAAAAAAAAACCAAGTGTAGGAACTGCACAAAAACATCCAGGATCTAAAAACTGTAGTAAACACAACTAAGGAAACACAAAGTGAGACACCCATTTGTGATAGAATCCCTTGGAAAGAAATCAGAAGTCATGGTTGCAATCATCAACAATAATATAAGATATAGAAGAAAGAATCTCAAGTGCTGAAGATTACATAGAAAGAATTCACTCAACAGTCAAAAAATGTAATATAAAAAAAGCATGTAACCCAAAACATCCAGGAAATCCAGGACATAATGAGAAGACACAAATGAAACTATGAAAGCTCGAAGTCCCTGGGCAGATTTCATACAGACCCAAAGAGAACACAAATGTCAGCCTAGAGTCCTATACACAGCAAAAGTATCAAACACCAGAGTTGGAGAAGCCAAGATATTCCATGATAAAACCAAATTTACACAATTATCTTTCCATAAATCCAGCCTTCAAAGGATAACATATGGAAAACGTAGACACAAGCAAAGAAACTATACTCAGGAGAAAGCAAGAACGTTTTCTTCCAACAAATCAAACAGAAGGTAACCACACAAACATAAAAAGTACATCAAAAGTAACAGGAGCCGGCATTCTCTATTCCTTAATATCTCAACATAAATGGACACAATTCTCCAATAAAAAGACATAGAATAACAAATATTTTTCAAGGAAATCAATTGTTATCAGAAAAGAGTTTATAATTTATTTATCAAGTAAAGTAGTAATATTTTTATGTCAAAGTGCTTTTTGGATCTTATTTTATTAGATATATTCTTCATTCACCTTTCAAATGTTGTCCTGATTCCTGATTTCCCAAGCCCCTCAAAATCCCATTTGCCATCTCACCTCTATGTCTACTACTTTTTCGGTATCATTTTCCATGATAATCTTCACTTTTATCATGATTTTCTGTTTCTTCACTTTTATCAGAAAAGGTTTCCATGAGAATATTCAACATTATCAGAAAATGTTTTCAATTCTACTTTCAGTCAAATTAAAAATATATTATACCTACCATTTTATCTGTACAATTTTACAAGAAATAGTCAATTTTAACATGCTTTTCTATATATTTCTTGAAATATATCAGAAATATTTTCTAAAAGAATCTTCAACTTTATCATAAAATATTTGTAATTCCAAGTTCAATCAATTGGGATATAGTTTATGCCTATCAATCTATGTATAATTTTCTATGATAAAGTCAAATTTAACAAGTTTATATACATATATATATACATATATATATATATATATATATATTTCCTGAATTTTTTTAGAATTCTTTTCCACGTAAACCTTCAATTGTATCAGAAAATATTTATAATTCCAAGATCAATGAACAAAGTAATATTTTATAGCCTTGAATATCAATGAACAAAGTAATATTTTATAGCCTTGAATTTTTCTCTGTATAATTTTCCATGATAATCCTCAAATTTGTCATGGTATTCTATATTTTTTTACAATTTTATTGGAAGTATTTATCATGTAAATCTTCAATTCTGTCATAACATGTTTCTACTTCTTTTTAAATCAATTTAGAAAGTTTTTACTGTCTAACATTATTCTCTCTGATATTTGAAATATATTGTCACTTTTGACCTGTTTTTCTATATATTTACTCAAAATTATCAGAAATATTTTCAATGTAAATTTTCAATTTTATCATAAAATGTTTTTACTTCCTTTTTCAATAAAAAGAAAGAAAAGGAAAAGACAAAAACTCAAAGTTTAAAGTCTGTTGTGAATTATCAAGCAGATATCAATAATTGCACTCCCCAGAACCATGGGCTATTAAAGGAAAATCACAATGCTAAGAATAAGAAACCATAACCTCAAGTTCAAAGTAGTTTCCAAAATAATAGAACTTGTTCATTGTCCTTTGTTAACTAACTCAATCTCAAGGGACACCCTAATGAAAAAATACCACACCCTTTATATAAGGACACAGAAAACTCTATCTCAAAGTTACTAGAAAAGTATGTTCCATCTGGCTAGATTTTACACAGTGAGAATAGACTACATGTGGGCTTTAGAAGATAAAAACTTACCCATGTTCTTCCACAGTGATGAAAACATCATGCTATGAGACTGTCTTTACAGTCATGAGCTTCTCCACTGTTGCTCTGGTTAAAAACTATTATTAGTTATACATCCCCTCACTTATTGGGTTTGAAACCTCATTAACATGAGGAATTTTAATGTCTGGTACTGAAAGTGTAGTTAAAGCTTGTTGATAGGGAGTTTATAGGTTATAGGATAGAACCTAGTATAATTTTACTCATGGTGTTTGTGTAACATGTCCTTCTAGGTTTATGTTTATACACATAGATTGCTAGGAACCTTAGTGTAAAAGCATCATTTTGAAGTTCACAACAATCATTGGAAAGACCAACAACTTTTCAGTATTTAAAGATTAAGTGACAGTGAAAGTGAAATCCCAAAGGAAACCAAATTTTCCATGAGAATATTCAACTTTATTAGAAAATGTTTGCAATTCCACTTTCAATCAATTTGGCAATAGTTTATGTCTATCAATCGATGTGTATACATTTCTATGATATAGTCAAATTTAATGTGTCTTTCTACATATTCCATGAATGTTATCAGAAATACAATATTATTGGAAATATTCATCATGCACATCTTCTATCCTGTTCTAATCTGCTTCTACTTCTTTTTTAAATCAATTTAGCAATGATTTTTATGTCTACCATTTATCTTTATAATATTCAAAGTTATTGTCATTTTTGATGTGTTTTCTATATATTTGTGCAATATTATCAGAAATATATTCAATGTAAATCTTCTTTTTTATTTTTTTTAATTTTTTATTCAATATATTTTTATTTACATTTCAAATGATTTCCCTTTTTATAGACCACCACTCCCAAAAGTCCCATCAGCCCCCTTCCCTCCCCCTGTTTTCTCACCCAACCCTTCCCACTTCCCTGTTCTGGTTTTGCCCTATACTGCTTCACTGAGTCTTTCCAGAACAAGGGGCCACTCCTCCGTTCTTCTTGTACCTCATTTGATGTGTGGATTATGTTTTGGGTATTCCAGTGTTCTAGGTTAGTATCCACTTATTAGTGAGTGCATACCATGATTCATCTTTTGAGTCTGGGTTATCTCACTTAGTATGATTTTCTCCAGCTCCATCCATTTTCCTAAGAATTTCATGAATTCATTGTTTCTAATGGCTGAATAGTATTCCATTATGTATATATACCACATTTTTTTGCATCCACTCTTCTGTTGTGGGATACGTGGGTTCTTTCCAGCTTCTGGAAATTATAAATAGGGCTGCTATGAACATAGTGGAACATGTATCCTTATTACATGCTGGGGAATATTCTGGGTATATGCCCAGGAGTGGTATAGCAGGATCTTCTGGAAGTGAGGTGACCAGTTTTCGGAGGAACTGCCAGACTGATTTCCAGAGTGGTTGTAGCAATTTGAAACCCCACCAGCAATGGAGGAGTGTTATTCTTGGATTATCAGTATCCCTGACCTCAAGCAATACTACAGAGCAATAGTGTTAAAAATTTAATGGTATTGGTACAGTGACAGGCAGGCGGATCAATGGAACAAGATTGAAGATCCAGAAATGAACCCACACACCTATGGACACTTGATCCTCGACAAAGGGGCTGAAAACATCCAATGGAAAAAAAGTTAGCCTTTTCAACAAATGGTACTGGTTCAACTGGAGGTCAGCATGCAGAAGAATGCGAATTGATCCATCCTTGTCTCATTATACTAAACTCAACTCCAAATGGATCAAGGACCTCCACATAAATCCAGACACTCTGAATCTAATAGAAAAAAATCTGGGGAAGACCCTTGAGGACATCAGTACAGGGGGAAAGTTCCTGAACAGAACACCAATAGCCTATGCTCTAAGATCAAGACTTGAAAAATGGGACCTCATAAAATTACAAACTTTCTGTAAGGCAAAGGACACCAGCAAAAGGGCAAACCAGCAACCATCAAATTGGGAAAAGATCATAACCAACCCTACATCAGATAGCGGGCTAATATCCTATCTATATCTATATCTATATCTATATCTATATATATATATATATCTATATATCTATGTAGATATATAGATATATATATATAAAGAACTCAAGAAGTTAGACTCCAGAAAACCAAATAAGCCTATTAAAAATTGAGTGCAGAGTTAAACAAAGAGTTTTCACCTGAAAAACTTCTGTTGGCTGAGAAGCATCTTAAAAAAATGTTCAACTTCATTAGTCATTAGGGAAATGCAAATCAAACAACCCTGAGATTTCACTTTACACCAGTCAGAATGGCTAAGATTAAAATTCAGGAGACAGCAGATGTTGGTTGAGATGTGCAGTAAATATTCATTTTCATCATATAATATTTTTACCTCCTTATACAATAAAATTAAGAAAAGGAAAAGTAAACAAAGTTTAAAATCTTTTCTAAATTATCAAGCAGGCATTAATAATTGCCCTTCCCAGAACCAAGGGTTTTTAAATGCAAATCACAATGCTAAGAATAAGATACCACACCTTGAAGTTCCAAGTAGTTTCCAAAAGAACACAACTTGGTTATTGTCCTTGGTTATCTAACTCCAAATCATGGAATATCCTAATATTAAAGGCACCACACTCTTTAAATAAAGACATAGAAAACTATCTCAAAGTTACTAGCAAGCTATGTTTCAAAAGGATAGCTTTTATACAGTCAGAATAGTCTACATGTGGGCTTTAGAACAACCTTACCCATGATTTTATACAGTGATGGAAACAGTATTATATGACTCTGCCTTTATAGTCAAGAGCTTCTCTACTGTTTCTATGGTTATACAACTATTATAAGGTAAACATTCACTCCCCTAGTGGGTTTGAGACCTGACTAACATGAGGGATTTTAATTTCTGGTACTGAATTTGTAGTTGAAGGCTCATGGATAGGGTGTTAATAGGTTATATGACGGAACTTACTATAATTTTGCCAATGGTGATAGTTTAACATTTCCTTCTATATTTATGTTTATACACATAGAATGCTAGGAACCTTAGTACAAAATGCTTCTTTTGAATGGTACAAAATCATTGGAAAGGTCAACAACTTTCAACTCTTTAGATATTCAGGGAAAGTGAAAGCAAGTTCCCTAAGGAAACCTCAATGCCCCCTGACACACCATCTAAATCGCAGTGATAAACACCAAATAGGACAAGGGAAGAATAACATAAGGGACACAAAATGAGCAATGTTGAGAAATGCTGACTTCCCGACAGAAATATGGTCACATAGACCTTTAATACTTGAACTCACTGCAACTGTGATTATTTAGATATCCATATAAGAAAAGATTGCCAGAATTTTGCAAATAATTAAGGGGATGTGTGCTCCATGCTCCTCCTCTTAGGAAGATAAAGTGGCTTTTGGACTTTAGACTAGAAACTTGGAATACCCAAGACATAATCCAAATATAAAATGATGACCAGGAATATCTGAGGAATGGCTCCTGATTCTGAAAAGGCTCAGTGCAGCACTATAGGGCAATACCAGAACAGGGAAGCAGATAGTATTTGATGGGGGAACAGTGGGAAGGAAGAAGGCTTATAGAACTTTCTGGGAGTGGAGAATCAGAAAAGGGGAAATCATTTGAAATGTAAATAAAAGTATATTGAATAAAAAAGAGAGCATTGATTCAACAGTCGAAAAATGCAAAATGAAAAAAAAAATCTTTTAACCCAAAACATCTGGGACATCCAGCACCATGTTAAGACCAAACCAAAAGAGTATAGGTATAAAATAGAGTGAAGATTTAAAACTTATGGGGCCAGTAAATACCTTCAACACAATTATAGGAGAAAAGTTCACTAACCTAAAGACAGAGATGCCCATGAGTATACAGGAAGCCTAAAGTACATCAAAAACACTGGAACAGGACAGAAAGTCCTCCTGGCACAAAATAATTAAAACACCAAATGCACTAATCAAAGAAATATTAAGATCAGTAAGGGAGAAGAATAAAGTAACATATAAAGACAGACTTATCAAATTACACCAGCCTTCTCACCAGAAACTATAAAAGGTAAATGTTCCTGGGCAGATATCATATAGAACCAAAAAGAACACAAATGCCCAGCCTAGACTATTATAACCAGCTTAAGTCTCAATCACCACAGAAGGAGAAACCAAGACATTCCATGATAAAACCTAATTTTCACAATTATCTTTCCATAAATCCTGCCCTACAAAGAAGAATATGTGTAAAACGCCAACACAAGCAAGGAAACTATACCCGAGAAGGAGCATGCAAGTAATCTTCCAACCACGCAAAATGAACCTAACCACACAAACATAAAAATTACATCAAAAGTAAAAGGAGCTAACAATCAGTATTCCTTGATATCTCTTAACATGAATAGATACAACACCCCAATAAAAAGAAATAGAATAAGAAATATTTTCATGTAAATCTTCAATTTCATCAGAAAAAAAGGTTTATAGTTTGTTTTTCAAATAAAGTAGTAATTATTTTATGTCAAAGTGTTTTTTTTTTGCTTCTTTTCTTTATTAGATATATTCTTCATTTACCTTTCTAATGTTTTCCCTATTCCTGGTTCTCCATCTCCCCAATATCACATAAGCCATCTCAAACTTTGTCTACATTTTTATCTGTATTAAATTTTCCATTATAATCTTCACTTTTAACATGATTTTCTATAGGTTTCTTCAATTTTATCAGAAAACACTTCCATGAGAATATTCAACTCTCTTATAAAATGATTGCAATTCTTTCAATCAAATTAGAAATATTTTATGCCTATAATATTATCTTTATAATTTTACAAGAAATAGTCAATTTTAATGTGTTTTCTATATATGTCTTGGCTAAAATTTTCAGTGCATTAAATTCCAGAATCATCTCTTCTTCTTTCTCTCTCTGGCTTGGAACCATCTAATGCCACATTGGGCCATAACCAAGTGGTACACAGCGATTGATAACCACTCAGGAGTGCAGAGAGGCCAGATAACTCAGCAAGGGACACCCCAACTATGCAGAGAAAACAGCCTAAAGCCCTGATGACATAGGAGCCTAGGAAAAGCCTGGACAGGAGACTTACCATTTCCATCTACACCCATACCAGATAGGGCCACACAACTACACAGACAAATACAACCACTAGAGAGCTGGTCTAGCAAGAATATGTACATATCAGTCGACACAGAGAGAACAGAACACCCAGGAGGACAGATACAGATGATACATTATAGATTAGCCACAGTCAAAGACAGCAACACCAGCTAACACCAGAGATAACCAGATAGCAAAAGGCAAATGCAAGAACATTACCAACAGAAAACAAGGAAACATGGCATCATCTGAACCAAGTTCTCCAACCACAGCAAGTCCTATAATCCTCAGCATCTCAGAAAAGCAATATCTGAATATAAAATCACATCTCATGATGTTGATAGAAGATTTCAAGAAGGACATAAATAAATCCTTTAAGGAAGTACAGGAGAATATGAGTCAAGAGTTACAAGCCTTTAAAAACGAAACACAAAAATCTGTTTAAGTAATAAAGGAGAACGGGGGTCAAAAGGCAGAAGCCCTTATGTTGGAAACAAAAATGAATCCCTTAAATTATCATAGGAGAACTTATGTTAACTGGTAGAACTCCTTAAAGAGGAAAAACAAAAATCACTTGAAGAAATACAGGACTACATGTTTCAACAGGTAGAAGCCCTTTATGAGGAAACATATTGATCATTCCAAGGAATACAGGAGAATTTTGGTCAACAGGCAGAAGCCCTTAAAAAGCAAGCAAAAAAAGCCCATAAATTATTATATGAATACAGAAATAAACAACTGAAGGAAATGCATAAAACAAACCAGGATCTAAAAACAGCAGTAGACCCAACTAAGGAAACACAAAGTGAGAAAAGTATTGGAGACAGAAAACCTTGGAAAGAAATCAGGAGTCATCAATGCAAACATTAACAATAGAATACAACTGAAAGAAGAAAGAGTCACAGGTGTTGAAGATTACATAGAAAGCATTGACTCCCTAATCACAATGTCCACAAAAAATATAAAGTATCTTGGTGTGACTCTGACCAACAAAATGAAAGATCTGTATGACAACAATTTCTAGAAGGAAATGGAAGACCTCAGAAAATGGAAAAATCTGCCATGCTTATGGATAGGCAGGATTAATATAGTTAAAATGGCCATCTTGACCAAAGCAATATACGGATTCAACACCATCCTCATCAAAATCCCAACTCACTTCTTCATAGTGTTAGAAAGAACAATTCTCAAATTCATCTGGAAAAAGAAAAAACCCAGGACAGCTAAAAATATTTTCAACAACAAAAGAATTTCTTGGGGAATCAGTATTCTGGACCTCAAGCAATACTACAGAGCAATGGTGTTGAAACTGCATGGTATTGGTACAGTGACAGGCAGGAAAATCAATAGAATAGGATTGAAGATCAAGCAATGAACCCACAGACCTATGTCCACTTCATCTTCAACAAAGGAGCTGAAAACATCCAGTGGAAAAATGATAGCATTTTCAATAAACGGTGCTTAGTTCTACTGGAGGTCAGCATGCAGAAGAATGTGAATTGATCCATCCTTATCTCATTTTACAAAAGTCAACTCCAAATGGATCAATAACCTCCACATAAAGCCAGACATACTGAAGTTTATAGAAAAGAATCTAGAGAAGACACTTCAGAACATTGGTACAGGGGGAAAGTTCCTGAACAGAAAACCAATAGCTTTTGCTCTAAGATTAAGAATTGACAAATGGGGCCTCCAAAAGTACAAAGTTTCTGTAAGGCAAAGGACACAATCAAAAGGACAATTCAGCAAACAGAAGATTGGAAAAAGAATTTCACCAACCCTACATCTGACAGAGGGCTAATATCCAATATATACAAAGAACTCAACAAGTTAGACACCAGAAAACCAAATAACCCTATTAAAAATGGGATACAAAGCTAAACAAATATTTTTCACCTGAAGAACTTCGGATGGCTGAGAAGTATATAAAAAGTGCTCAGTATCATTAGTTATTAGGGAAATGCAAATCAAAACAACACTGAGCTTTCACCTTACAACAGTCAGAACTGCTAAGATTAAAAACTCAGGAGACTGGAGGTATTTGGGAGGATGTGGAGAAAGAGGAACACTCTTCCACTGCTGGTGGGGTTGTGAATTGGTAGAACCACTCTGGAAATCAGTCTGTCATTTCCTCATAAAACTTCCTCAGAAGGCCCATCAATTCCAGAGGACCCTGGTATACCACTCCTGGGCATATACCCAGAGGATTGTGCAGCATGTAATAAGGACACATGCTCCACTATGTTCATAGCAACCCTATTTATAATATACAGAACCTGAAAATAATCCAGATGTCCCTCAACGGAGGAATGGATACAAAAAATGTGGAAAATATACACAATGGAGTACTATTCATCGATTAGAAACAATGAATTCATAAAATTCTTAGACAAATGGATAGAGCTGGAGAATATCATACTAAGTGAGGTAACCCAGTCTCAAAAGATCAATTATGGTATGCACTCACTGATAAGTGGATATTAGCCTACAAACCTGGAATGCTGAAGACATAAACCACATATCAAATACTGTCCAAGAATAACGGAGGAGTGGCCCCTGATTCTGGAAAGGCTCAGTGCAGCAGTATAAGGAAATACCAGAACCGGGAAACAGATAGGGGTTGATGGAGGAACAGGGGGAAGGAAGAGGGCTTATAGGACTTTCAGGGAGTGGGGAACTAGAAAAGGGGAAATCATTTGAAATGCATTTTTATTTAAAAATATATTGAATAAAAAATGAAAGCACTGATTCAACAGTCAAAATATGCAAAATGAAAAAAAAAAAAACATGTAACCCAAAACATCCGGGAAATCCAGCACCATGAGAAGACCAAACCTAAAGAGTATAGGTATAGAATAGAGTGAAGATTTACAACTTATAGGGCCAGTAAATACCTTCAACACAATTATGGGTGAAAACTGCACTAACCTAAAGAGAGAGATGCCCATGAGTATACAAGAAGCCTACAGAACATCAAAAACACTGAAACAGGACAGAAAGTCCTCCTGGCACACAAAATAATCAAACACCAAATGCACTAAACAAAGAAATATTAAGAGCAGTAAGACAGAAGCATCAAGTAACATATAAAGACAGACTTATCAGAATAACACGAGCCTTCTCACTAGAAACTATAAAATGTAAATGTTCCTGGGCAGATATCATATAAAACCAAAGAGAACGCAAATGCCAGCCTAGACTACTACACCCAGCCTAAGTCTCAGTCACCACAGATGGAGAAACCAAGATATTCCGTGATAAAACCAAATTTTCACAATTATCTTTCCATAATTCCAGCCCTACAAAGGAAAATATGTGTATAACGCCCACACAAGCAAGGAAACTATACCCAAGAAAGAGCATGTAAGTAATCTTCCAACCATGCAAAATGAAGGTTACCACACAAACATAAAAATTACATCAAAAATAATAGGAGCCAACAATCATTATTCCTTGATATCTCTTAACATGAGTGGACTCAATTCCCCAATTAAAAGAAATAGAATAATAAATATTTTTTAATGTAAATCTTCAATTTTATCAGAAAAAAGATTTATAATTTGTTTTTCAAGTAAAGTAGTTATTTTTATGTCAAAGTGTTATTTTTTGCTTCTTTTTTTAATTAGATATATTCTTCATTCACCTTTCAAATGTTGTCCCAATTCCTGCTTATCCATTCCCCCAATATCACATGAGCCATCTCATCTCTATGTCGAAAGTTTTATGTGTATTATTTTCCATGATAATTTTCAGTTTTAACATGATTTTCTATAGGTTTCTTCAATTTTATCAGAAAAAAATTTCCATGTGAATATTTAACTCTATCAGAAAATATTTGCAATTCTACTTTCAATCAAATTAGAATTATTTTTTGCCTACCATTTTATCTGTATAATTTAACAAGAAATAGTCAATTTTAAAGTGTTTTCTATATGTTTCTTGAAATATATCAGAAATATTTTCCAAAAGAATCTACAACGTTAGCAGAATAAAATTATAATTCCACATTCAATCAATTTGGATATAGTATGTGCCTTTCAATCTGTGTGTATAATTTTCTATGATAAAGTCAAATTTAACGTGTTTTCTACTTATTTCTTAAATTTTAGTGGAAATAATTTCCATGTAAACCATCAATTTTATCAAAAATATTTATAATTCCACCACCAATAAATAAATATTTTCTGCCTACCTTTTTTTCTGCATAATTTTCCATGATAATCTTCAAGTTTGTCATGTTATTCTATATTTTTGACAATTTTATTGGAAATAGTTATTTTGTAAATCTTCAATCCTGTCATATCTTGTTTCTACTGACTTTTTAAATCAATTTGCAATGATTTTTATGCGACAGATTTTCTCTCTAATATTCAAAGAATATTGTGACTTTTAACTTGTTTATTTATATATATTTCTTCAATATTATCAGAAATATATTCAATGTAAATATTCAATTTTATCATAAAAAGTTTTTACTTCCTTTTTCAGTAAAATGAAAGAAAAGGAAAAGAAAAAAAAAACAAAGTTTAAAATCTTTTCTAAATTCTCAAGCAGGCATCAATAATTGCACTTCCCAGAACCATGGGCTTTTAAATGAATGTAACAATGCTAAGAATAAGATACCACACCTTGAAGTTCCAAGTCGTTTCCAAAAGAAAACAACTTGGTCATAGCCCTTGGTTAACTAACTCAACCTCATGGAAAACTGTAATGACAAAGGCAACAAACCCTTTAACTAAAGCCACAGAAAACTCTATCTCAAAGTTCCTCGAAAATTATGTTCCATTGGGCTAGCTTTTACACAGTCAGAATAGACTACATGTGGGCTTTAGAATAAAAAGGTTCCATGTTCTTACACAGTGATGGAAACAGCATTCTATGACAGTGCCTTAACAGTCAAGAGCTTCTCCACTGTTGCCGTGGTTATACAACTATTACGTGGTAAACATCCATTTCCTAGTGGGTTTGAGACCTGATTAACATGAGGAATTTTCATGTCTGATCCTGACATTGTTGTTAAGGGCTCATGGATATGGTTTTAATAGGTTATAGGACAGAACATACTATAATTTTGCTCATGGTGATTGTGTAACATTTCCTTACATATTTATGTTTATATACATAGGATGCTAGGAAACTTATTACAAAATGCTTCTTTTATACACCAATCTTTAGAAAGACCAACAACTTTCAAGTGTTTAGAGATTCAGTGATAGTGAAAGTGAAATATCAAAGGAAACCACAAAGCTACTTGTCACGCCATCCAAATCGTAGAGATAAGCACCAAAGAGGACAAGGGAAGAACAACATCAGCGGCACAAAATGAGCAATGCTGTGAAAGGGTGACTTCCCTACAGGATTATGGGCACTTAGTTCATGAAGTCACAGCAACTGTGATTATATAGATATCCATATAAGACAAGATAGCCAGAAATTTGCAAATAATTAAAGGGATGTGTTCTCCACGATTCTACTCTTGAGGATAAACTGGCAGTTGTAAGCTGTTTTGAGGTGTGTTCTAACTAATGAGCAGCCTTTCTGAGTTCTCATGGTTAGACTCATATCCAAGTTCACATGGACATTACTAATTGAACTTAGTTGAATTATCACATGTGAAAGATGACATGAAATTGGAAGGGAATATTAGAGGGAAAATAAATGGTGTTTAACAAAGTAAATATGCACAAAGTATTCTATCTTGCTTTTCAGTGTGAAAATTCTCCTTCTTAGGACAATTGTTCATTTGTTTTCAGTATGTATTCATTTGGTTATTCTGGCATCCTAATGTTATACAGTCCTAATTTCTAAAAGGGACCAACATGGCAATGTTGTTTCATTTTATAAAAATAGAAAAGCTTAATTATGTGTTATTGATCACTCGATTGTATTTCAGTGTATGGAGGCATGAGAATTTACTTGGGGGCTAAAAATTTCACAATGTTAAAACCCAGAACCATCACTTCTTCTTCCTTTCTCTCCCTTAGAATCATCCTCTGTCACAGTGGGACATATCCAAGTGGTGAACAGAGGTACCTAACCACTCAGGATTTTGGAGAGGCCAGATAACACAAGGACGACCACCACTATTACTCAGAGAAAACAGCCTTAAGGCCTGAGGACATAAGAGCCTAGGGACAGCCTGGAACAGGAGAATTCTCATTTCCTTCTGCACCCACACCTGTTGCGGTCACAGCACTAAATAGAAAAATACAATCACAAGATGGATTGTCTAGCAAGAATATGAACATACCTGTCTACACAGTGAGAACAGGGCTCCCAGGAGCACAGATACAGAGGCTACATGACAGATTAGGCACAGTCAGAGACAGCAACACCAGCTATAGCCAGAGATAACCAGATAGCAAAAGACAATTCAAGAACATTACCAACAGAAAACAAGGAAATATGACATCATCTGAACCAAGTTCCCTAACAACAGCCAAGTCCTAGATTCCACAACACCCCAGAAAAGCAAGATCTGAATATAAAATCATATCTCATGATGCTGAGAGAAGATTTCAAGAAGAACATAAATAACTCACTTAAGAAAGTACAGGAGAACATGGGTCAACAATTACAAGTCCTTAAAAGGAAAAAAATCACTTTGGTAAATAAAGGAGAACATGAGTCAAGAGACAGAAACCCTTAAGGAGGAAACAAAAATGAATCTCTTAAATTATTAAAGTAGAATATGGGTCAACAGTTTGATGTCCTTAAAGAGAAAAATCAAAAATCACTTAAAGATATACAGGAGAACATTTGTAAATATGTTTCCTTTAAGAGGAAACACAATATTCACTTGAAGAAATATAGTAGAACATGGATCAACAATCTGAAGTCCTTAAAGAACAAACAAAAATCCCCTTAAATTTTTACATGATTTCAGAAATAAACAAGTGGAGGAACTGCATAAAACTATCCAGGATCTAAAAACAGTAGAAGACACAACTAAGGAAACACAAAGGGAGACAAATACTGGAGATTGAAACCATTGGAAAGAAATCATGAGTAATGCATGCAAACATCAACAATAGAATACAAGAGATAGAAGAAGGAATATCAGGTCCTGACGATTACAAGTTAGCATTGACTCAATAGTCAAAAAAAAAATGCAGAATGAAAAAAGCTTGTAACCAAAAACATGCAAGAAATCCAGGACACAATGGAAGAAAACCTTAAGATTATCAGTATGGAATAGAGTGAACATATTTACAACTTATAGGGCCAGTAAATACACTCATCAAAATTATTGGAGAAAACTGCCCTACCCTAAAGAGAGAGATGCCCTTGAACATAGAAGAAGCCTACATAATTCCAAACATGCTGGACCAGTACAAAAAGTCTTTCTGGCACAGAAAAATCAAAATGCCGAATGCACTAAACAAAGAAATAATATTAAGAGCAGTAGGTGAGAAGGATCAAGTAACATATAAAGACAGACTTAACAGAATTACACCAGCCTTCTCACCAGAAACTATGAAAGCTAGAAACTCTTGGGCAGATCTCATACAGACAAAAAGAGAACACATATGCCAGCCTAGAATACTGTACTCAGCAAAGTCTCAGTCACCATAGATGGAAAAAACAAACTATTACATGATAAAATCAAATTCACACAATTATATTTCCATAAATCCAGCCCTACAAAGGAAAATAGGTGGAAAACGCCAACACAAGCAAGGAAACTATATCCAAGAAAAAGCATGAAATTAATCTTCCAACAAAGCAATCAGAAAGTAACCACATAAACATAAAAATTACATCAAATAAACAGGAGCCAAAATCACTATTCCTTATTATCTCTTCACATGAATGGATTCAATTGCCTAATAAAAACGACATGGAATATCAAATATTTTTTGGGTAAATCTTCAATTTTATCAGAAACATATTTATAATTTGTTTTTCAAGTAAAGTAGCAATTTTTTTGTGTCAAAGTGTTTTTTGCTTGCTTTTTTAACTATATTATTCATTTACCTTTCAAATGTTGTCCGATTTCCTGGTTCTGAAGCCCCCCAAAATCCCACTAGACTTCTAACCTCTATGTCTACCATTTTATCTGTATTATTTTCTATGATAATTTTCACTTTTAACATAATTTTCTATATGTTTCTTCAGTTTTATCAGAAAGAATTTCCATGATAATATTCAACTTTATCAGAAAGTGTTTACAATTCTATTAATCAAATTAGAAATATTTTCTGCCTACCATTTTTCTGTAATTTTTTTCAAGATACAGTCAATTTTAACATGCTTTTCTATATATTTCCTGAAATTTATCAGAATTATTTTCCTAAAGAATCTTAAATTTCATCAGTAAATGTTTGCAATTCTGCTTTCAACCAATTTGCAAAAAGTTTATGCCTATCAGTCTATGTATATAATTTTCTATGATATAGTCAAATTTAACGTGTTTTTCTACATATTTCATGAATTTTATCAAAATACTTTCCATGTAAACCTTCAATTTTATCAGAAAATATTTATAATTTCACCATTAATGTACAAAGTAATATTTTTATGCTTACCATTTATCTATAATTTTCTATGATAATCTTCCACTTTGTCATTTTTTTTCCAAATTTTTCTACAATTTTATTGGTAGTATTTATAAATGAAATCTTCAATCCTGTCATAACATGTTTCTCCTTCCCTTTTAAATCAATTTAGGAAAGATTTTTATGTCTACCTTTTTTTCTAATATTCGAAGAATATTGTCACTTTTGACGTTTTCTACATATTTCTTCAATATTATTGTAAATATTTTGAATATAAATCAAGTTTATCATAAAATGTTTTTACTTCCTCTTTCAATAAAAGAAAGAAAAGGAAAAAACAATGTTTAAAGTCTGTTCTGAATTATTAAGCAGGCATCAATAATTTCACTCCCCAGAACCGTGAGCAATAAAATAAAAATCCATCCTTATTTCCTGGTGCTAAAGTCAACTCCAGATGGATCAATAACCTCCACATAGCATCAGACACACTGAAGCTTATAGAAAAGACACTAGAGAAGACACTTGAGAACATTGGTACAGGGGAACCTGAACAGAACAATAGCTTTTGCTCTAAGATTAAGAATTGACAAATTGGGCCTCAAAAATGTACAAAGTTTCTGTAAAGCAAAGGACACAATCAAAAGGACAAATCAGTAACTAACAAATTGTAAAAAGAACTTCACCAACCCTACACCTGACAGAGGGCTAATATCCAATATATACAAAGAACTCAAAAAGTTAGACCCAGAAAAACAAATAACCTTATTAAAAATGGGGTAGAGAGCTAAACAAAGAATTTTCACCTGAAGAACTTTTGATGGCTGAGAAGCATCTTAAAAAATGCTTGAATTCATTAGTCATTAGGGAAATGCAAATCAAAACATCCCTGAGATTTCACCTTACACCAGTCAGAATGGCTAAGATTAAAAACTCAGGAGACTGGAGGTAATGGCAAGGATGTGGAGAAAGAGGTACACTCCTCCACTGCTGGTGGGGTTTCGAATTGGTAGAAGCACTCTGGAAACCAGTCTGTCATTTCCTCAGAAAACTGGCCTATCACTTCCAGAGGACCCTGCAATACCACTCCTGGGCATATACCCAGAGGATTCTGCAGCATGTAATAAGAACACATACAGAAGAAAGCAAATTGATCCATTCTTATCTCCTTGTACTAAGCTCAACTCTAAATGGGTCAAGCACCTCAACATAAAACCTGACACACTGAAACTAATAGAAAAGAAACTGAGGAAGACCCTTGAGAACATTGGCACAGGGAAAAAGTTCCTGAATAGAACACCAATAGCTTATGCTCTAAGATCAAGAATTGACAAATGGGACCTCATAAAACTACAAACTTTCTGTAAGGCAAAGGACACTGTCAAAAGGACAAACGTCAACCAACAGATTGGGAAATGATCTTCACCAACCCTAAATCTGACAGAGGGCTAATATCTAATATATACAAAGAACTCAAGAAGGTAGAACCCAGAGAACCAAATAAGCCCATTGGAGAAAGAGGAATACTCCTCTACTGCTGGTAGGATTTTAAGGTGGTACAACCACTTTGGAAATCAGACTGGAGGTTCCTCAGAAAACTGGGTATGACACTTTCTGAGGACCCTGCTATACCACTCCTGGGCATATACCCAGAGGATTCCCCGGCATGCAATAAGGACACATGTCCCCCTATGTTCATAGCAGCCCTATTTGTAATAGCCAGAAGCTGGAAAGAACCTAGGTGTCCTTCAACAGAGGAATGGATACAAAAATGTGGTATATTTACACAATGGAATACCATTGTGTAAACATTAGAAACAATGAATTCATGAAATTCATAGAAAAATGGATGGAGCTGGAAAACATCATACTACGTGAGGTCAACCAGTCTCTAAAGATCAATAATGGTATGCACATGCTCCATTTTGTTCATAGCAGCCTTATTTATAATAGCCAGAAGCTGGAAAGAACCCAGATGCCCCTCAAAGGAGGGATGGATACAGAAAATGTGGTGTATTTACACAATGGAATACTACTCAGCAATTAGAAACAGTGAATTCACAAAATTTTTAGGCAAATGGTTTGATCTGGAAAATATCATCCTAAGTGAGGTAACCCAATCACAAAAGAATACACATGGAATGTAATCTCTGATAAGTCGATATTAATTAGCCCAGAAGCCCTGAATACCCAAGCACAAATCGCATAACAAATGACTCCCATGAAGAAGTATGGAGAGGGTCCTGATCCTGGAAAGTATTGAACTAACATTGGAGGGGAATATAAGGACAGAGAATAAGGAGGGAGGTGATCAGAGAATGGATGGAGAGAAGGTTTATGGGACATATGGGGAGGGGGGATCCGGGAAAGGGGAAATCATTTGGAATTTAAACAAAGAATATAGAAAATAAAAAAAAAATATAAAAAAATAAACTTACCCATGTTCTTCCACAGTGATGGTAACACCATGCTATGACACTACCCTTACAGTCAAGTGTTTCTCCACTGTTGCTATGGTTGTACAACTATTATGAGGTAAACATAAACTCTCTTAGTGGGTTGGAGACCTGATTAACATGAGGTATTTTAATGTCTGATACTGAAGTTGTTGTTAAAGGTTTGTGGATAGGGAGTTCATATGTTATAGTATAGAACCTACTATTATTTGCTCATGGTGCTATGTTGATGTTCATTCACATAGATTTCTAGGATCCTTAATCCAAAAAGATTATTTGGAGGTGTACAACAATCATTGGAAAGACCAGCAATTTTCCAGTGTTTAGAGATTAAATGACAGTGAAAGTGAAATCCCAAAGGAAACCACAATGCCACCTTTCACACCATCCAAATCTCAAGGATCAGCACCAAAGAGGAAAAGGGAAGAACAATATAAGGGACACTAAATGAGCAATGCTGTGAAATGCTGATTTCTGGACACGAATATGGGCACACTATTTACTCAATAGTCCAGGAAATGCAAAATGAAAAAAAAAAAGCTTGTAACTCTAAACATCCAGGAAATGCAGGACACAGTGAGAAGACAAAACCTAAAGATTATAGGTACAGAAAACAGTGAAGGTTTATAACTTATAGGACCAGCAAATACCTTCAAAAATATAGGATAAAACTGACCTAACTTAAAGAGATAGATGCCAGTGAACATACAAGAAGGCTACAGAACTTCAAACAGACTAGAACAGGGGGAGGGAAGAGGGCTTATAGAACTTCCGGGGAGTGGGGAATCAGAAAAGTGGAAATCATTTGAAATGTAAATAAAAATATATTGAATAAAAAAGAAAGCATTTATTCAACAGTCAAAAAATGCAAAATGAAAAAAAAAAATCTTTTAACCCAAAACATCCAGGACATCCAGCACCGTGTTAAGACCAAACCAAAATAGTATAGGTATGAAAATAGAGTGAAGATTTAAAACTTATAGGGCCAGTAAATACCTTCAACACAATTATAGGAGAAAAGTACACTAACCTAAAGACAGAGATGCCCATGAGTATACTAGAAGCCTAAAGAACTTCAAAAACACTGGAACAGGACAGAAAGTCCTCCTGGCACAAAATAATTAAAACACCAAATGCACTAAACAAAGAAATATTAAGATCAGTAAGGGAGAAGAATAAAGTAACATATAAAGACAGACTTATCAAATTACAGCAGCCTTCTCACCAGAAACTATAAAAGCTAAATGTTCCTGAGCAGATATCATATAGAACCAAAAAGAACACAAATGCCCAGCCTAGACTATTATAACCAGCTTAAGTCTCAATCACCACAGAAGGAGAAACCAAGACATTCCATGATAAAACCTAATTTTCACAATTATCTTTCCATAAATCCTGCCCTACAAAGAAGAATATGTGTAAAACGCCAACACAAGCAAGGAAACTATACCCGAGAAAGGGCATGCAAGTAATCTTCCAACCATGCAAAATGAACCTAACCACACAAACATAAAAATTACATCAAAGTAAAGGAGCTAACAATCAGTATTCCTTGATATCTCTTAACATGAATAGACTCAACTCCCCAATAAAAAGAAATAGAATAAGAAATGTTTTTCATGTAAATCTTCAATTTCATCAGAAAAATGGTTTATAGTTTGTTTTTCAAATAAAGTATTAATTTTTATGTCAAAGTGGGGTTTTTTTGCTCCTTTTCTTGATTAGATATATTCTTCATTTACCTTTCTAATGTTGTCCATATTCCTGGTTTTCCATCCCCCCAATATCACATAAGCCATCTCAAAACTATGTCTACATTTTTATCTGTATTAAATTTTCCATTATAATCTTCACTTTTAACATGATTTTCTATAGGTTTCTTCAATTTTATCAGAAAAATCCATGAGAATATTCAACTCTCTCAGAAAATGTTTGCAATTCTCCTTTCAATCAAATTAGAAATATTCTATGCCTACAATTTTATCTGTATAGTTTTTCAAGAAATAGTCAATTTTAACATTTTTTCTATATATTTCTTGAAATATATCAGAAATGTTTTCCAAAAGAATCTTCAACTCTATCAGAATACAATTGTA
Organism: Apodemus sylvaticus; assembly: GCF_947179515.1. Taxonomy (NCBI): domain Eukaryota; kingdom Metazoa; phylum Chordata; class Mammalia; order Rodentia; family Muridae; genus Apodemus; species Apodemus sylvaticus. The sequence continues at coordinate 95,130,149 of NC_067495.1, read as the reverse complement.
ATTCCATGTTCAAACAATTTGGAAAGAGTTTATGCCTATCAATAAATGTGAATAAGTTTCTATTATAAAGTCAAATTTAATGTGTTTTACTCCACATTTCTTGAATTTTCACGGTAATACTTTCCATGTAAAATATAAATTTTATCAAAAATGTTTATAATTCCACCACCAATTAAAAAAGAAATATTTTTCTGCCTACCATTTTATCTGTATAACTTTTGATAATAATCTCCAAGTGTGTCAGGTTATTCTATATTTTTAAAATTTCATTGGAAATATTTATCATGTAAATCTTCAATCCTGTCATAACTTGTTTCAACGTTCTTTTTAAATCAATTTGCAATGATTTTTATGCAAAAGGTTTTCTGTCTAATATTCGAAGAATATTGTGATTTTGACTTTATCTATATACTTCATCAATATTATCAGAAATATATCAAGGTAAATCTTCAACTTTATCATAAAATATTGTTACTTCTTTTTTCAGTGAAATGCAAGAATAGGAAAAGAAAAAAAAATGAACCCAAAGTTTAAAGTCTGTTCTAAATTCTCAAGCAGGCATCAATAATTGCACTTCCCAGAACCATGGGCTATTAAATGAAAATAAGAATGCTAAGAATAAGATACAGCCCTATTTATAATAGGCAGAAGCTGGAAAGAACCACGGTATCCCTCAACAGAAGAATGGATGCCAAAAATGTGGTATATATACACATTGGAGTATTATTCAGACATTAGAAACAATGAATTCATGAAATTCTTAGGCAAATGGATGGAGAGGGAGAAAATCATACTAAGTGAGGTAACCCAGTCTGAAAACATCAATCATGGTATACACTCACTAATAAGTGGATATTAGCCTGGAAAACTGGAATACCCAAACATAATCCACACATCAAATTAGGTACAAGAAGAACAGAGGAGTGTCCGCTGGTTCTGGAAAGACTCAGTAAAGCAGTATAAGGCAAAACCAGAAGAGGGAAGTGGGAAGGGGTGGGTGGGAGAATAGGGGGAGGGAAGGTGGCTTAAGTGACTTTTGAGGAATTGGGGACCAGAAAAGGGGAAATCATTTGAAATCATTTGTAAATAAAAAAATATCAAATGTAATAAACAAAGGAAAAAGTAAAAAAAACTAAAAAAAGAAAAAAAAACAAAAACATACAAAAAAAGAAAAAAATTAAAATGTACTAACATGAAAAAAAAAAAAAAGATACCACACCTTGATGTTCGAAGAATTTTCCAAAAGAACACAACTTGTTCATGGCCCTTGGTTAAGTAACTCAACCTCATGGAAAGCCATTATGATAAAGGCACCATACCATTTAACTAAAGACACAGAAAACTCTATATCAAAGTTACTAGAAAACTATGTTCCATCGGGCTAGCTTTTACACAGTCAGAATAGACTACATGTGGGCTTTAAAATATAAAGCTTATCCATGTTCTTACACAGTGATGGAAATAGCATTCTATGACACGGCCTTTACAGTCAAGAGCTTCTCCACTGTTGCCATATTTATACAACTATTATGAGGTAAACATACACTATCCTAGTGGGTTTGAGACCTGATTAACTTGAGGGATTTTCATGTCTGATCCTGAAATTGTTGTTAAAGTCTCATGGATATGGTGTTAATAGGTTATAAGAGAGAACCTACTATAATTTTGCTCATGGTGATGGTGTAACATTTCCTTCTATATTTATGTTTATACACATAGAATGCTAGGAACCTTATTATAAAAAGCTTCTTTTGATGGGTACACCTATCACTGGAAAGACCAACAACATTCAAGTGTTTAGAGATTCAGTGACAGTGAAAGTGAAATCCAAAAGGAAACCACAATGCTTCTTGTCACACCATCCAAATCATAGAGATAAGCAACAAAGTAGACAAGGGAAGAACAATATAAGGGACACAAAATGAGCAATGCTGTGAAATGCTCATTTCCATACAGGAATATTGGCACTTAGTTCATGAACTCACAGCAACTGTCATTATATAGATATCCATATAAGACAACACAGCCAGAATTTTACAAATAATTAATGGGAGGTGTTCTCCATGCTTCTCCTCTTAAGAGGATAAAGTGGCAGTTGGAAGCTGTTTGGAGGTGTGTTCTAACTAATGAGCAGCTTTTCTGTGTTCAAGTGGACAGACTCATATCCAAGTTCACATGGTCAGCAGTAATTTAACTTAGTGGATTATCACATAAGAAAGATGACGTGAAATTGGGAGGGGCATATTAGAGTGAAAATAAATGGTGTTTAGCATATTAGAGTAAAAATAAATGGTGTTTAACAAAGTAAATAGCAGCAAGTTCAGATTGTATTTCAGTGTTTGGAGGCATGAGAATCTATATGGTGGCTAGCGATTTAAATCATTAAAACCCAAAACCATTGCTACTTCTTTCTGTCTCTGGCTTAGAACCATCCTCTGGCATAGTAGGCCATATACAAGTGGTATACAGAAGTAGATAACCGCTCAGTAGTGCCGAGATGCCAGAAAACACAGGTAGGAACAACCCTATGACTCAGAGAAAACAGTGTGAAACCCTGAGGACATAAGAGCCTAGGAAGAGTCTAAGACCGATGACTTCCCATTTCATTTGTACCCAGACCTGATAGGGCCACAGAACTACATAGAAAAATACAACCATAAGAGAGCTGATCTAGCAAGAACATGTACATACCTGTAGACTCAGAGAGAACAGGGTTCCCAGGAGCACAGATATAGAGGCTACATGTCAGAGACAGCAACACCAGCTAACACCAGAGACAACCAGATAGCAAAATGCAAGAAGACTACCAACTTAAAACAATAATCATGGCAATATCTGAAGCAAATTCTCCAACAAACACAAGTAATAGATTCTCCAAAACCCCAGAAAAGCAGGATATAAATGTAAACACCTCAAATGATGCTGAGAGAAGATTTCAAGAAGTACATAAATAACTCTCTTAAAGAAGTACAGGAGAACATGGGTCAACAGTTACAAGTCCTTAAAAAGGAAACACAAAAATCCCTTTTAGAAATAAAGGAGAACAGGGGTCAACATGCCGAAGCATTTAAGGAGGAAACAAAAATGAATCCCTTAAATTATTACAGGAGAACAAGAGTCAACAGGTAGAAGTTTTAAAGAGGAAAAAACAAAAATAACTTAAAGAACTACAGGAGAACATGTGGCAAAAGATAAAAGCCCATTAAGAGGAAACACAAAAATCACTCATGGAAATACAGGAGAACATGGGTCAATAGGCATAAATCCTTTAAGAGCAAACAAAAATAAAAACTTAATTTTTTCCTTGAATTCTGAAATAAACAAGTGTAGGAACTGCACAAAACCATGCAGGAACTAAAAACAGCAGTAGACACAAGTATGGAGACACAAAGGGAGACAACTATTAGAGATAGAAACCCTTGGAAAGAAATCAGGGGTAATGGTTGCCAATATCAACAAGAGAATACAAGAGATAGAAGAAAGAATCTCAGGTGCTGAAGGTGACATAGAAAGCAATGACTCAACAATCAAAAAAAATGCAAAATGAAAAAAATATTGTAACCGTAAACATCCAGGAAAGCCAGGACACAATAAGAAGAGCAAACCTAAACATTGTAAGTATAGAATAAAGTAAAGATTTACAACTTCTAGTGCTAGTAAATACCTTAAAAAAATGATTGGAGAAAACCTAATTAAGCTAAAGAGAGAGATGCCCATGAACATAAAAGGAGCCTACAGAATTTCAAACAGGCTGGACCAAGAAAGAAAGTCTTACTGTCACAGAATAATCAAAACATGAAATGCACTAAACAAAGAAAGAATTTTAAGAGCAGTAAGGGAGAAGGATCAAGTAACATATAAAGACAGACTTATCAGAATTACACCAACTTTCTTTTTTTTTTTCGATATAATTTATTTACATTTCAAATGATTTCCCCTTTTCTAGCCCCCCCCCCACTCCACGAAAGTCCCGTAAGCCCCCTTCTCTTCCCCTGTCCTCCCTCCCACCCCTTCCCAGTTCCCCGTTCTGGTTTTGCCAAATACTGTTTCACTGAGTTTTTCCAGAACCAGGGACCACTCCTGCTTTCTTCTTGTATCTCATTTGATGTGTGGATTATGTTTTGGGTATTCCAGTTTTCTAGGTTAATAACCACTTATTAGTGAGTGCATACCATGATTCACCTTTTGAGTCTGGGTTACCTCACTTAGTATGATGTTCTCTAGCTCCATCCATTTGCCTAAGAATTTCATGAATTCATTGTTTCTAATGGCTGAATAGTACTCCATTGTGTAGATATACCACATTTTTTGTATCCACTCTTCTGTTGAGGGATACCTGGGTTCTTTCCAGCATCTGGCAATTATAAATAGGGCTGCTATGAACATAGTAGAGCATGTATCCTTATTACATGGTGGGGAATCCTCTGGGTATATGCCCAGGAGTGGTATAGCAGGATCTTCTGGAAGTGAGGTGCCCAGTTTTCGAAGGAACCGCCAGACTGCTTTCCAGAGTGGTTGTACCAATTTGCAACCCCACCAGCAGTGGAGGAGTGTTCCTCTTTCTCCGCACCCTCTCCAACACCTGCTGTCTCCTGAATTTTTTTTTCATTCTTTTATTTATTCGATATAATTTATTTACATTTCAAATGATTTCCCCTTTTCTAGCCCCCCCACTCCCCGAAAGTCCCGCAAGCCCCCTTCTCTTCCCCTGTCCTCCCACCCACCCCTTCCCACTTCCCCGTTCTGGTTTTGCTGAATACTGTTTCACTGAGTCTTTCCAGAACCAGGGGCCACTCCTCCTTTCTTCTTGTACCTCATTTGATGTGTGGATTATGTTTTGGGTATTGCAGTTTTCTAGGTTAATATCCACTTATTAGTGAGTGCATACCATGATTCACCTTTTGAGTCTGGGTTACCTCACTTAGTATGATATTCTCTAGCTCCATCCATTTGCCCAAGAATTTCATGAATTCATTGTTTCTAATGGCTGAATAGTACTCCATTGTGTAGATATACCACATTTTTTGCATCCACTCTTCTGTTGAGGGATACCTGGGTTCTTTCCAGCATCTGGCAATTACAAATAGGGCTGCTATGAACATAGTAGAACATGTATCCTTATTACATGGTGGGGAGTCTTCTGGGTATATGCCCAGGAGTGGTATAGCAGGATCTTCTGGAAGTAAGGTGCCCAGTTTTCGGAGGAACCGCCAGACTGATTTCCAGAGTGGTTGTACCAATTTGCAACCCCACCAGCAGTGGAGGAGTGTTCCAAGGGATCATAGCTGTTTCCACCCGGTTTCGAACCGGGGACCTTTCGCGTGTGAGGCGAACGTGATAACCACTACACTACGGAAACAGTGCCGTCTGAATTTTTAATCTTAGCCATTCTGACTGGTGTAAGATGAAATCTTAGGGTTGTTTTGATTTGCATTTCCCTAATGACTAATGAAGTTGAGCATTTTTTAAGATGTTTCTCCGCCATCCGAAGTTCTTCAGGTGAGAATTCTTTGTTTAACTCTGTACCCCATTTTTAATAGGGTTGTTCGGTTTTCTGGAGTCTAACTTCTTGAGTTCTTTATATATATTGGATATTAGCCCTCTATCTGATGTAGGATTGGTGAAGATCTTTTCCCAATTTGTTGGTTGCCGATCTGTCCTCTTGATGGTGTCCTTTGCCTTACAGAAACTCTGTAACCTTATGAGGTCCCATTTGTCAATTCTTGCTCTTAGAGCATACGCTATTGGTGTTCTGTTCAGAAACTTTCTCCCTGTACCGATGTCCTCAAGGGTCTTCCCCAGTTTCTTTTCTATTAGCTTCAGAGTGTCTGGCTTTATGTGGAAGTCCTTGATCCATTTGGATTTGAGCTTAGTACAAGGAGACAAGGATGGATCAATTCGCATTCTTCTGCATGCTGACCTCCAGTTGAACCAGCACCATTTGTTGAAAAGGCTATCTTTTTTCCATTGGATGTTTTCAGCCTCTTTGTCGAGGATCAAGTGGCCATAGGTGTGTGGGTTCATTTCTGGATCTTTAATCCTGTTCCATTGATCCTCCTGCCTGTCACTGTACCAATACCATGCAGTTTTTAACACTATTGCTCTGTAGTATTGCTTGAGGTCAGGGATACTGATTCCCCCAGATTTTCTTTTGTTGCTGAGAATAGTTTTAGCTATCCTGGGTTTTTTGTTGTTCCAGATGAATTTGATAATTGCTCTTTCTAACTCTGTGAAGAATTGAGTTGGGATTTTGATGGGTATTGCATTGAATCTGTATAGTGCTTTAGGCAAAATGGCCATTTTAACTATATTGATTCTACCGATCCATGAGCATGGGAGGTTTTCCCATTTTTTGAGGTCTTCTTCCATTTCCTTCTTCAGAGTCTTGAAGTTCTTGTCATACAGATCTTTCGCATGTTTGGTAAGAGTCACCCCAAGATACTTTATACTGTTTGTGGCTATTGTGAAGGGGGTCATTTCCCTAATTTCTTTCTCAGCCTGCTTATCCTTTGAGTATAGGAAGGCCACTGATTTGCTTGAGTTGATTTTAAAACCTGCCACTTTGCTGAAGTTGTTTATCAGCTGTAGGAGCTCTCTAGTGGAGTTCTTTGGGTCACTTAGGTAGACGATCATGTCGTCTGCAAATAATGATAGTTTGACTTCCTCCTTTCCAATTTGTATCCCTTTGACCTCCTTATGTTGTCGAATTGCCCGAGTTAGTACCTCAAGTACAATATTGAAAAGATAAGGAGAAAGGGGGCAGCCTTGTCTGGTCCCTGATTTCAGTGGGATTGCTTCAAGTTTCTCTCCATTTAGTTTGATGCTGGCTACCGGTTTGCTGTATATTGCTTTTACTATGTTTAGGTATGGGCCTTGAATTCCTGTTCTCTCCAAGACTTTAAGCATGAAAGGATGCTGAATTTTGTCAAATGCTTTTTCAGCATCCAATGAAATGACCATGTGGTTTTGTTCTTTGAGTTTGTTTATGTAGTGGATTGTATTGATGGATTTCTGTATATTGAACCAACCCTGCATTCCCGGGATAAAGCCTACTTGATCATGGTGGATGATCGTTTTGATGTGTTCTTGGATTCGGTTGGCAAGAATTTTATTGAGTATTTTTGCATCTATGTTCATAAGGGAAATTGGTCTGAAGTTCTCTTTCTTTGTTGGATCTTTGTGTGGCTTTGGTATCAGCATAATTGTGGCTTCATAGAAGGAATTGGGTAGTGTTCCTTCTGTTTCTATTTTGTGGAATAGTTTGAAGAGTATTGGTGTTAACTCTTCTTTGAAGGTCTGGTAGAATTCTGCACTGAAACCATCTGGTCCTGTGCTTTTTTTGGTTGGAAGACTTTCTATGACTCCTTCTATTTCTTTAGGCTTTATGGGACTGTTCAGATGGTCTAGTTGGTCCTGATTTAATTTTGGTATTTGGTATCTGTCAAGGAAATTGTCCATTTCCTCCAGATTCTCCAGTTGTGTTGAGTACAGGCTCTTGTAGTAGGATCTGATGATTTTTTGGATTTCCTCAGTTTCCGTTGTTATGTCTCCCTTTTCATTTCTAAGTTTGTTAATTTGGATACTTTCTCTGTGCCCTTTGGTCAGTCTGGCTAAGGGTTTATCTATCTTGTTGATTTTCTCAAAGAACCAGCTCCTGGTTTTGTTGATTTTTTGTATGGTTCTCTTTGTTTCTACTTGATTGATTTCGGCCCTGAGTTTGATGATTTCCTGCCTTCTACTCCTCCTGGGTGAAATAGCTTCTTTTTGTTCTAGGGCTTTCAGGTTACACCAACTTTCTTACCAGAAACTATGAAAGGTAGACGTTCCTGGGAAGATCTCATACATACATAAAGAGAACACAAATGCCATCCTAGACTCTTATACCCAATAAAATTCTCAATCACCATAGATTGAGAAATCAAGATATTCCACGATGAAATCAAATTTACACAAATATCTTTCCATAAATCCAGCCCAACAAAGAATAATAGGTGGAAAAGGCCAACACAAGCCTAGACCCTATAGTTTCTTGGGAACTATACCGAAGAAAAAGCAAAAATGTAATCTTCCAACAAAGCAAACATAAGGTAACCACACAAACATAAAAATTTCATCAAAAGAAACAGGTGCCAACAACCATTATTCCTTAGTATCTCAACATGAATGAACTCAATTCCCCAATAAAAAACATGGAATATCAAATATTTTTCAGGTAAATCTTCAATTTTATCAGAAAAGTGTTTATAATTTGTTTTTCCAAATATTATTTTTTATGATAATCTTCAGTTTTAACATGATTTTCTATATGTTTCTTTACTTTTATCAGAAAAATATTCCATGAGAATATTGAACTTTACCAGAAATGGTTACAATTCTACTTTCAAACATACTGTAATATTTTATGCCTACTATTTTATCTTTATAATTTTACAAGGAAAACACAATTTCAACGTGCTTTTCTAAATATTTCCTGAAACTTATCATTAATATATTTCTAAAGAATCTTTAACTTTATCAGAGACTGTTTGTAATTCCACTTTCTATCTATTTAGGAATAGTTAATGCCTATCAATCTATATGTATAATCATCTATGATAAAATCAAATTTAACGTGTTTTTCTACATATTTCTTGAATTTTTTTCTGAAACACATCCCATGTAAACCTTCAATTTTATGAGAAAATATTTATAATTCCACCATCACTGAACAAAGAAATATTTTTATGCCTACCAATTTATCTGTATAATTTTCATTGATAATCATCAAGTTTGTCATGTTCTTCTATAATTGTCTACAATTTAATTGCAAATATTATCATGCCAATTTTCAGTCCTTTCATAACCTGTTTCTACTTCCTTTTTAAATCAATTTAGCAATGTTTTTTATGTCTACCATTTTTCTCTCTAACATTCAAAGATTATTGTAACTTTTGATGTGTTTTTCTATTCATTCCTTCTATGTAATCAGAAATATTTACAATTTAAATATTCAATTTTATCATAAAATGTTCTTACTTCCTTTTTCAAAAAAAGAAAGAAAAGAAAAAAACAAAATTTGAATTCTGTACTGAATTATGGAGAAGGCATCATTAATTGCACTCCCCAGCACCATGGGCTTTAAATGAAAATTACCATACTAAGAATAATATACCACACCTTGAAATTTCAAGTAGTTTCCAAAAGAACACAACTTGGTCATTGTCCTTGGTTAACTAACTCAACCTAATGGAAAACACTAATGCTAAAGGCACAGCACCCTTTAACTAAAGACACAGAAAACTCTTTCTCAAAGTTACTAGAAAACTATTTTCCATCTGGCTAGTTTTACACAATCAGAATAGACTACATGTGGGCTTTAGAAGAAAAAAATCTTTCCCATATTCTTAAACAGTGATGGAAACAGCATGCTATGACATTGCCTTTACAGTCAAAGGCTTCTCCACTGTTGCTATGGTTACAGAACTATTATGAGGTAAACATACACTCTCATAGTGGGTTTGAGTCCTGATTAACATGAGGGATTTTAATGTCTGGTACTGAAATTGTAGTTAAAGTCTTTTGGATAGGAATTTCATAGGTTATAGGATAGAGTCTACCATAATTTTGCTAATGGTGGTGGTGAAACATTTCCTTCCATGTTTATGTTTATTCACATAGATTGCAAGGAACCTTAGTCCAAAAAGCTTCTTTTGAAGTGAACAACAACTTTCCATTGTTTATAGATTGACAGGGACAGTGAAATACCCAAGGAAACCACAATGCCACCTTTCACACCATTCAAAATGCAGGGATTAGCACCAAAGAGGTAGAAGTCCTTAAAAGGAAAAAAATTTCACTTAAAAAATTCAGAAGAACATGTGACAATAGGTACAACCCCTTTAAGAGGAAGCACAATGATCATTCAAAGAAATAGAGGAGAACATGGGTCAACAGGCAGAAGCCCTTAAAGGGGAAACGCAAAAAAATCTTAAATTATGCATGAATACATAATAAACAAGTGAAAGGCGAAAGATTTATAGGATCTGAAGAGAAACCATAGTATACAGAAAAAAAAACCAAAGAATATAGAAAACAAAAATACTTAATTAAAAAAATAAACAAATTAAGGAACTGCACAGAACCAACCAGGACCTAAAAAAAGGAATAGACACAAATGAGGAAACACAGAAGGAGACAACTATTGGAATGAGAAACCCTTGAAAGAAATCAAGAGTCATGGATGAAACATTCAACAATAGAATACAAGAAATAGAAGAAAGAATCTCAGTTGCTGAAGATTACATAGAACGCTTTGACACAAAACTCAAAAAATAAATGCAAAATGAAAAACGTTTGTAAACCAAAACATCCAGGAAACCCAGGATACAATGAGAAGCCCCAAACTAAAAATTATAGGTATAGAATACAGTGAAGATTTACAACTTATAGGGCCAGTAAATACCTTTAAAAAATATAGGCTAAAAGTGTCCTAACCTAAAGAGAAAGATGCCCATTAACATACAAGAAGCCTACAGAAGTTCAAACAGACTGGACCAGGAGTCCTGCTGGCACAAAATAATCAAAACACCAAATGCACTAAACAAAGAAAGAATGTTATGAGCAGTAAGGGAGAAAGATCAAGTAACATATAAAGAAAGACTTATCATAATTACACAAGCCTTCTCACCGGAAACTATGAAAGCTAGAAGTTCCTGGGCAGATCTCAGCAGACCCAAAGAGAATACAATTGCCAGCCTAGACTACTATGCCCAGCAAAAGCCTCAGTCAACATAGAGGGAGAAACCAAGATATCCCATGAATGGACTCACCTCACCAATAAAAAGACATAGAATAACATATATTTTTCAGTTAAATCTTCAATTTTATCAGAGAGAAATGTTTATTATTTGTGTTTGAAGTAAAGTAGTAATTTTTTTGTCAAAGTGTTTTTTGCTTTTGTTTTTAATTACATATATTCTTCATTTATCTGTCAAATGTTGTCCTTATTCCTTATTATCCAGCCTCCCATATACAATAAGCCCTCTCACATCTATGTCTACCATTTTATCTGTAGTATTATCCATGATAATCTTCACTTTTAACATGATTTTCTATGTTTCTTCACTTTTATCAGAAAAATTTCCATGAGACTATTCAACTTCATCAGAAAATGTTTGCAATTCTACTTTCAATCACATTAGAAATACTTTATGCCTACCATTTTATCTATATAATTTTACAAGAAAAAGTCAATTTTAACGTGCTTTTCTATATATTTCTTGAAATTTATCACAAATATTTTCCAAACGAATCTTCGACTATATCAGAAAATATTTGTAATTACACTTTTAATCAATGTGGCAATAGTTTATGCCTACCAATCTATGGATATAATTTTCTATGATGTAGTAAAATTTAGCATGCTTTTCTTTATATTTCCTAAATTTTATCAGAAACAATTTCTAGGTGAACTTCAATTTCATCAGAAAATGTTTTAATTCTTCCATCTATGAAGAGAGAATTATTTTTATGCATATCAGATTATCTGTTTAATTTTCCATGATAATCTTCAAGTTTATCATGTTATTCTATATTTTTCTACAATTGTATTGGATGTATTTATCATGTAAATCTTCAGTCTTGTCATAACATATTGCTACTTCCTTTTTAAATCAATTTAAAATGATTTTTATGTCTACCGTTCTTTTGATCTCTGGCATTGAACTATCCTTTGCCAGAGTGGGCCACATCCAAGTGGTACACAGAGGAAGCTAACCACTCATGAGTGAAGGGAGGCCACAAAACATAGGCAGGGCCACTTGTACTACTCAGAGAAAATAGCCTGAAGCACTGAGGATATAAGAGGCTAGGAACAGCCTGGGCCAGGAGACTTCATATTTCCTTCTGCACCAAGACCTGATTGGGCCACAGAATTAAATAGACAAATACAACCACAAGAAAGCCGGTCTAGCAAAAATATGAAAATTCCTATCAATACAGAGAGAACGGGGCTCCCAGAAGCAATGATACAGAGGCAACATGAAAGATTAGCCAGTTAGAGACAGCAACACCAGTAAACACCAGAGGAAACCAGATAGCAAAGGGCAAATGCAAGAACATTACCAACAGAAAACAAGGAAACATAGCATCATGTGAAGCAAGTTCTCCAACAACAGCAAGTCCTAGATTCCACAACACCCCTGAAAAGCAATATCTGAATATAAAATCACATATCATGATGTTGATAGGAGATTTCAAGAAGTACATAAATAACTCCCTTAAAGAAGTACAGGAGAACATGAGTCAACAATTACAAGCCCTTAAAAAGGAAACACACAATTCACTTTAAAAAATAAAGTATAACATGGGTCAACAGGCAGAAGCCCTTAAGGAGGAAACAAATATGAATCCCTTAAATTATTACAGGAGAACATGGCTCAACAGGTAGGAGTCCTTAAAGAGGAAAAAGAAAATCACTTAAAGAAATAAAGGAGACCATGTGTCAAGAGGTAGAAACCCTTTAAGCAGAAACACAATGATTACTCAAAGAAATACTCTTACAAAACATGTGAAAGATCTGTATGACAAGAACTTCAAGACTCTGAAGAAGGAAATGGAAGAAGACCTCAAAAAATGGGAAAACCTCCCATGCTCATGGATCGGTAGAATCAATATAGTTAAAATGGCCATTTTGCCAAAAGCAATATACAGATTCAATGCAATACCCATTAAAATCCCAACTCAATTCTTCACAGAGTTAGAAAGAGCAATTATCAAATTCATCTGGAACAACAAAAAACCCAGGATAGCTAAAACTATTCTCAGCAACAAAAGAAAATCTGGGGGAATCAGTATCCCTGACCTCAAGCAATACTACAGAGCAATAGTGTTAAAAACTGCATGGTATTGGTACAGTGACAGGCAGGAGGATCAATGGAACAGGATTGAAGACCCAGAAATGAACCCACACACCTATGGCCACTTGATCCTTGACAAAGGGGCTGAAAATATCCCTGACCTCAAGCAATACTACAGAGCAATAGTGTTAAAAACTGCATGGTATTGGTACAGTGACAGGCAGGAGGATCAATGGAACAGGATTGAAGACCCAGAAATGAACCCACACACCTATGGCCACTTGATCCTTGACAAAGGGGCTGAAAACATCCAATGGAAAAAAGATAGCCTTTTCAACAAATGGTGTTGGTTCAACTGGAGGTCAGCATGCAGAAGAATGCGAATTGATCCATCCTTGTCTCCTTGTACTAAGCTCAAATCCAAATGGATCAAGGACCTCCACATAAAGCCAGACACTCTCAAGCTAATAGAAAAGAAACTGGGGAAGACCCTTGAGGACATCGGTACAGGGAGAAAGTTTCTGAACAGAACACCAATAGCGTATGCTCTACGAGCAAGAATTGACAAATGGGACCTCATAAGGTTACAGAGTTTCTGTAAGGCAAAGGACACCATCAAGAGGACAGATCGGCAACCAACAAATTGGGAAAAGATCTTCACCAATCCTACATCAGATAGAGGGCTAATATTCAATATATATAAAGAACTCAAGAAGTTAGACTCCAGAAAACCGAACAACCCTATTAAAAAATGGGGTACAGAGTTAAACAAAGAATTCTCACCTGAAGAACTTCGGATGGCAGAGAAGCATCTTAAAAAATGCTCAACTTCATTAGTCATTAGGGAAATGCAAATCAAAACAACCCTAAGATTTCATCTTACACCAGTCAGAATGGCTAAGATTAAAAATTCAGGAGACAGCAGGTGTTGGAGAGGGTGTGGAGAAAGAGGAACACTCCTCCACTGCTGGTGGGGTTGCAAATTGGTACAACCACTCTGGAAATCAGTCTGGCGGTTCCTCCGAAAACTGGGCACCTCACTTCCAGAAGATCCTGCTATACCACTCCTGGGCATATATCCAGAGGATTCCCCACCATGTAATAAGGATACATGCTCTACTATGTTCATAGCAGCCCTATTTATAATTGCCAGATGCTGGAAAGAACCCAGGTATCCCTCAACAGAAGAGTGGATGCAAAAAATGTGGTATATCTACACAATGGAGTACTATTCAGCCATTAGAAACAATGAATTCATGAAATTCTTAGGCAAATGGATGGAGCTAGAGAACATCATACTAAGTGAGGTAACCCAGACTCAAAAGGTGAATCATGGTATGCACTCACTAATAAGTGGTTATTAACCTAGAAAACTAGAATACCCAAAACATAATCCACACATCAAATGAGATACAAGAAGAAAGGAGGAGTCGCCCCTGGTTCTGGAAAGACTCAGTGAAACAGTATTCGGCAAAACCAGAACGGGGAAGTGGGAAGGGGTGGGAGGGAGGACAGGGGAAGAGAAGGGGGCTTACGGGACTTTCGGGGAGTGGAGGGGGCTAGAAAAGGTGAAATAATTTGAAATGTAAATAATTTATATCGAATAAAAAAATTAAAAAAAAAGAAATACAGGAGAACATGGTTCAACAGGCAGAAGTCCTTATACAGCAAACAAACAAACAAACAAAACCCTTAAATTATTACATGAAAACAGAAATAAACAAGTGAAGGAACTGCACAAAATCATTGAGAAACCATTGACACAACAGGCAAAAAATGCAAAATGAGAAAATTTTGTAACCCAAAATATCCAGGAAATCCAGGATACAATGAGAAGTCCAAACCTAAAGATTATAGGTGTAGACTAGTGTGAAGATTTACACCTTATAATGATAGTAAATACCTTCAACAAAATTATAGAAGAAAACTGTCTTAACCTAAAGATAGAGATGCCCATGAACATACAAGAAGTTTACGGAACTTCAAACATACTGGACCAGAACAGAAAGAATTCCTAGCAAAAAATATTCAAAACCCCAAATGCAGTAAACAATGCATGCTCTGAAAATGCATTTACAGTCAAGAGAATCTTCACAGTTGTCATGGTTATACAACTATTATGAGGTAAACATCGACCTTCTGAGTGTGTTTGAGACCTGATTAACTTGAGGGATTTAAATGTCTGCTACTGAAATTGTATTTAAAGGCTTGTAGATAGGGAGATCATATGTTATAGGACAAAACCTATTATAATTTTGCTCATGGTGATGGTGTAACATGTCCTTTTATGTTTATGTTTATACACATAGATTTCTAGGAACCTTACTCCAGAAAGCTTCTTTTGAAGTGTATAACAATCATTGGAAATACCAACAACTTTCCAGTGTTTCGAGATTAAGTGACAGTGAAAGTGAAATCCCAAAGGAAACCACAAAGCCATCTTAACACCATTCAAATCTCAGAATTCAGCACCAAAGAGGACAAGGGAAGAAAATTATAAGGGACATAAAATATGCAATGCTGTGAAATGCTGACTTCTGGACAGGAATATAAGCACTTAGTTCATGAACTCACAGCAACTATGATTATCTAGATATCAATATAAGATAAGACAACCAAAATTATGTAAATAATTAAGGGGATGTGTTATCCATGCTCTGCCTGTTATGATCATAAATTGTCAGTAGGAAGCTGTTTGGAGGTGTGTTCTAGTTAATGATTAGCTTTTTGTGTGTTCTAGTGGATAGACTCATATCCAAGTTCACATGGGCAGTACTAAGTGAAAATAGTGAATTACCACATATGAATGATGACATGAAATTGGGAAGGGCATATTAGAGGGAAAATAAATGGTGTTTAACAAAGTAAATAGTGGCAAGATAAGATTTTATTTCACTGTATGGAGGCATGAGAATTTATTTGGTGGCTAACACTTTCAGAGGGTTAAAACCCAAAACCATCATTTCTTGTTTTTGCCTCTGGCTTGGAACCATCCACTGCTACAGTGGACCATATCAAAATGGTGCAAAGAAGTTGCTAAAGACTCCGGAGTGCAGAGAGGCCAGATAACACAGGTAGGACCATCCCTATTACTCAGAGAAAACAGCTTGAAGCCCTGAGGACATAAGAGTCTAGGAACAGCCTGGGACAGGAGACGTCCCTTTTCAACTGCACCCAGACCTGTTAGGGCCACAGAAATACATAGACAAATACAACCACAAGAGAGCTGGTCTAGCAAGAATATGTACATACCTGTATACACAGAGAGAACAGGACACCAAGGAGCACAGATGCAGAGCCTACATGATAGATTAGCCATATTCAGAGACAGCAACACCAGTTAACACCAGAGATAACCAGATAACAAAAGGCAAATACAAGAACATTTCCAACAGAAAACAAGGAAACATGGCATCAACTCAACCAAATTTTCCAAAAACAGCAAGTCCTAGATTCCTCAACACCCCCCCAAAAAAAGATCTGAATGTAAAATCACATGTCATGATGCTTATAGAAGATTTCAAAAAGGACATAAATAACTCCTGTAAGGCAGTACAGGAGAACATGAGTCAACAGGTAGAAGCCTTTGAAGCAGAAACACAGTAATCACTCAAAGAAATACAGGAGAACATGGATCAACAGGCAGAAACCCATGAAGAGGAAACAAAAGAATCCTCAAATTTTTACATATGTACAGAAAGAATATTAAGAGCAGTAAGGGTGAAGGATCAAGCAACATATAAAGACAGACTTATCAGAATTACACCAGCCTTCTCACCAGAATCTATGAAAACTCGAAGTTCATGGTAATATCTCATACAGACCCAAAGATACCACAAATGTCAGCCTAGATTACTATACCCAGCAAAAGTCTCAATCACCATAGACGGAGAAACCAAGATATTCTATGATAACACCAAATTTACACAATTATCTTTCCACAAGTCCAGCACTACAAAGGATAATAGGTGGAAAATGCAAACACAAATAAGGAAACTATACCCATGAAAAAGCAAAAAGTAATCTTCCAACAAAGCAAACAGAAAGTAACCACACAAAATTAAAATTACATCAAAAGTAACAGGATCCCATAATCATTATTCCTTAATATCTTTTAACATGAATGACACAATTCCCCAATAAAAAGACATAGAGTAAAAAATTTTTTCAGGTAAATCTTCAATTTTATCAGAAATATTGATTATAATTTGCTTTTCAAGTAAAGTAGTAATATTTTATATGTCAAAGTGTTTTTTTTTTTACTTTTTTAAAATTAGATACATTTTTCATTCACCATTCTAATATTGTCCCTATTCCTGGTTCTCCAGCCTCCCAAATTACCATAAGCTATATGAACTCTATGCCTATGATTTTATCTGTATAATTTTCCATGATTCACTTTAAACATGATTTTCAATATGTTTCTTCACTTTTATCAGAAATATTTTCCATGAGAATATTCAACTTTATCAGAAAATATTTGCAATTCTTCTTTCAATAAAATTAGAAGTATTTTAAGCCTACCGTTTTTTCTGTAGAATTATACAAGAAATAGTCAATTTTAATGTGATTTTCTTTATATTTCCTGAAATTTATCAGAAATATTTTCCAAAAGACTTTTCAACTTTATCAAAAAATATTTGTAATTCCACTTTCAATTAATTTGGCAATAGTTTATTCCTATCAATCTTTGTGTATAATTTTCTAAGATAAAGTCAAATTTAACGTGTTTTTCTACATATTTCTTGAATTTTATCAGAAATTCTTTCTGTGTAAACCTTCAATTTTATCAAAAAATGTTGATAATTCCACAATCAATAAACAAAGCAATATTTTTATTCCTACCAGATTATCTGTATAATTTTCCATGGTAATATTCAAGTTTATCAAGTCATTCTATATTTGTCTACAATATCATTGGAAATGTTTATCATATAAATCTTCAATCCTGTTTTAACCCGTTTCTACTAAATTTTCAAGTCAATTTAGCAATGATTTTTTAATCTACTGTTTTTATCTGTAATATTCAAATAATATTGTCACTTTGAAGTGTTTTTCTATATATTTATTCAATATTATCAGACATATTTTTATTGTAAAATTGCAATTTTAACATAAAATGTTTTTACTTCCTTTTTCAATAAAAAAAAGAAAAGGAAAAGAAAAAACCCAAAGTTCAAAGTCTGTTCTGAATTATCAAGCAGGCATCAATAATTGCACTTCCCAGAACCATGGGCTATTAAATGAAAATCACAATGCTAAGAATAAGATAGCACACCTTGAAGTTCCAAGTAGTTTACAAAATAACACAACTTCTTCATTGACCTTGGTTAACTCACTCAACCTCATGGAAAACCCTAATGATAAACATAGCACACCCTTTAACAAAAGACACAGCAAACTCTAAATCAAAGTTACCAAAAATGTATGGATCATCTGGCTAGCTTTTAAACAGTCAGAATAGACTACATGATGGCTTTAGAAGAATGAAATTACCCATGTTCTTCCACAGTGAAGGAAACAGCATGCTATAACACTGCCTTTACAGTCAAGAGATTCTCCACAGTTCTATAGGTTATACAACTATTATGAGGTAAACATCGACTTTCTGAGTGTGTTTGAGCCCTTATTAACTTGAAGGATTTTAATGTCTGGTACTGAAATTGTAGTTAACGTCTCGTGGATAGGGAGTTCATAGGTTATAGGACAGAATCTAATATAATTTTGCTTATGGTGATGGTGTAACATGTCCATCTATGATTATGTTTATACACATAGACTTCTTGGAAACTTAGTCCAAAAAGCTTTATTTGAAGTGTACAACAATCATTGGAAAGACGAACAACTTTTCAGTGTTTAGAGATTAAGTGAAAGTGAAAGTGAAATCTCAAAGGAAACCACAATGCCACCTTTCACACCATCCAAATCTCAGGGTTCAGCACCAAAGAGTACAAGGGAAGAAATATTTAAGGGACAAAATAGGAGCAATGCTGTGAAATGCTGACTTCTGGACAGGAATATGAACACTTAGTTCATGAATTCACAGCAATTGTGATTATCTAGATATCTATATAATACAAGACAAACAGAAATATGTAAATAATTAAGGGGATGTATTCTCCATGCTCTACCTCTTACGATGATGAATTGTCAGAAGGAAGCTCTTTGGAAGTGTGTTCTTACAATGAGCAGCTTTTCTGTGTTCTAGTGGATAGACTCATATCCAAATACACATGGGCAGCAATAATTGAACATAGTGAATTACCACATATAGAAAAATAACATGAAATTGGGAAGGGCATATTAGAGGGAAGATAAATGGTGTTTAACAAAGTAAATAGTGGCAAGTTAAGATTGTATTTCAGTGTATGGAGGCATGAGAATTTATTTGGGGGCTAACACTTTCAGAGGGTTAAAATGCAGAACCATCACTTCTTCTTTGTATCTCTGGCTTGGAAACATTCTCAGCTACAGTGGGCCATATCAAAGTGGTGCACAGAGGTAATATGTATATTACCACCATCAATGAACAAAGAAATATTTTATGCCTACTATTTTATCTGTATATTATCCCGTGATAATCTTCAATTTGTCATGTTATTCTGTATTTTTCTACAATATTATTGGAAATATTTATCATGTAAATCTTCAATCCTGTTATAATCTGCTTCTACTTCCTTTTTAAATCAATGGCAATGATTTTTATGTCTCTAACCATTTTTATCTCTAATAATATTGTCATGTTTGATGAGTTCTCTATATATTTGTTCAATATTATCAGAAATATATTCAATATAAATCTTCAAATTTATTATAAAATGTTTTTACTTTCTTTTTCAGTAAAATGAATGAAAAGGGAAAAAAAGTTTAAATTCTTTTCTAAATTATCAAGCAGGCATCAATAATTGAACTTCCCAGAACCATGGGCTATTAAATGCAAATCACAATGCTAAGAATAAGATACCACACCTTGAAGTTCCAAGTAGTTTCCAAAAGAACACAATTGGGTAATTGCCCTTGCTTATCTCACCCAACCTCATGGAAAACCCTAATGATAAAGGCACCACACCCTTTACATAAAGACATAGAAAACTCTATCTCAAAGTTACTAGCAAACTATGTTCCCTCTGGCTAGCTTTTCCACAGTCAGAATAGACTAGATATGAGCTTTAGAATACAAAGCTTACCCATGTTCTTATACAGTGATGGAAACAGCATTCTATGACACTGCCTTTATAGTCAAGTGCTTCTCTACTGTTGCTATGGTTATACAACTATTGTGAGGTAAACATCCACTTTCCTAGTGTGTTTGAGACCTGATTAGCATGAGGTATTTTATTGTCTGGGAATGAAATCATAGTTAAAGGCTCATGGATAGAGTGTTAATATGTTATAGGACAGAACCTACTGTAATTTTGCCCATGGGGATGGTTTAACATTTCCTCCTATATTTATGTTTATACTCATAGAATGCTAGGAACCTTAGTACAAAATGCTTCCTTTGAAGGGTACAAAATCATTGGAAAGGCCAACAACTTTCAACTGTTTAGAAATTCAATGAAGGTGTAAGTAAAATATCTAAGGAAACCAAAATGCCCCCTGTTACACCATCCAAATCGCAGAGATAAGCACCAAAGAGGACAAGGGGAGAACAACATAAGGGAGACAAAATGAGCAATTCTGTGAAATGCTGACTTCCTGACAAGAATATGGGCACATAGTTCATGAACTCACAGCAACTGTGATTATCTAGATATTCATATAAGACAAGATTGACAGAATTTTGTAAATAATTAAGTGACTGTGTTCTCCATGCTCCTCTTCTTAGGAAGATAAAGTGGCATTTGGAAGCTGTTTGGCAGTGTGATCTAACTAATGAACAGCTTTTCTGTGTTCTCGTGGATAGACTCATATTCAAGTTCTTATGGGCAGCACTAACTGAACTTAGTGAATTTCGCATAGGAAAGATGACATGAAATTGGGATGGGAATAATAGAGGGAAAATAAATGGTGTTTAACAAAGCAAACATGAGCAAATTAAGATTGCATTTCAGTGTATGGAGGCATGAGAATTTGCTTGGGGGATGAAAATTTCAGAGAGTTAAAACAAAGAACGATCACTTCTTTCTGTATCTCCCTTGGAAATATCCTCTGCCACAGTGGGACATATCAAAGTGGAGCACAGAAGTATCTAACCACTCAGGAGTGTGGAGAAGCCAGATAACACAGGGATGACGACCACTATTACTCAGAAAAAAACAGCCTTAAGCCCTGAGGACATAAGAGCCTAGGAACAGCCTGGGAAGGAAAATTCTCATTTCCATCTGCACTCAGACCTGATATGGTCACAGAACTGCATAGAAAAATACAACCACAAGAGAGATGATCTAGCAAGAATATGTACATACCTGTCTACAGAGCGAGAACAGGGATCCTAGCAGCACAGGTACAGAGGCTACATGATAGATTAGGCACAATCAGAGACAGCAACACCAGATATAGCCACATATAACCAGATAGCAAAAGACAAATGCAAGAATAGTACCAACAGTAAATAAGGAAATATGGCATCATCTGATCCAAGTACTCCAACAACAGCAAGTCCTAGATTCCACAACACTCCAGAAATGCAAGATCTGAATATAAAATCACATCTCATGATGCTGATAGAAGATTTCAAGGATGAAAATAACTCACTTAAGGACATATAGGAGAACATGAGTCAACAGTTATAAGCCTTTAAAAAGGAAACATAAAAATCACTTTATGAAATAAAGGAGAACTTGAGTCCACAAGCAGAAGCCCATAAGGACGAAACAAAAATGAATGTCTTAAATTAGTAGAGTACAATATTGGTCTAGAGTTTGAAGTCCTTAAAGAGAAAAAACAAAAATCATTTAAAGGAATACAGGAGAATGTGTGTAAATAGGTAGAAGGCTTTTAAGAGGAAACACAATAATCACTCGAAGAAATATAGTAGAACATTGATCAGCAAGCAGAAGCCCTTAAAGAATAAACAAAAACTCCTTAAATTGTTACATGAATTCAAAAATAAACAAGTAGAGGAACTGCACAAAACCATCCAGGATCTAAAAACAGCAGACAACACAACTAAGGAAACACAAGTTAGACAAATATTGGAGATAGAAAACATTGGAAAGAATTCAGGAATCATGCATGCAAATATCAACAATAGAATACAAGAGATAGAAGAAAGAATCTCAGGCACTGAAGATTACATAGTTAGCATTGAATCAAAGGTCAAAAAATGCAAAATTAAAAAAGCTTGTAATCAAAAACATCCAGTAAAGTCAGGACACAATTAGAAGTCTAAACCTAAAGAATATAGGTATGGAATAGCGTGAAGATTTAGGGCCAGTAAATACCTTCATCAAAAGTATAGAAGAAAATGTCCCTACCCTAAAGAGAGAGATGCCAATGAACATACAAGAAGCCTACAGAACTTCAAACATGCTGGACCAGTCCATAAAGTCTTCCTGGCATAGAAAAATCAAAACAAAGAAAGAATATTAAGAGGAATAAGTGAGAAGGATCAAGTAACATATAAAGACAGATTTATTAAAATTACACCAGCCTTCTCACCAGAAACTATGAAAGCTAGAAGTTCCTGGGCAGATCTCATACAGACTAAAAGTGAACACAAATGCCAGCCTAGACTACTTTACTCAGCAAAATCTCAGTCACCATAGATAGAGAAACCAAGCTATTAGATGATAAAATCAAATTCACACAATTATCTTGCCATAAATCCAGCCCTACAAAGGAAAATAGGTGGAAAACAGCAACACAAGCAAGGAAACTCTACCCAAGGAAAAGCATGAAGGTAATCTTACAACAAAGAAAACAGAAGGCAACCACACAAACATAAAAATTACATCAAAGAAACAGGAGCAAACAATCACTATTCTTTAATATCTCTTAACATGAATGGAACCAATTGCCTAATAAAAAGACATGCAATATCAAATATTTTTCAGGTAAATCTTCAATTTTATCAGAAAAAAATGTTTATAATTTGTTTTTCAAGTAAATTAGTAATGTTTTTATGTCAAAGTGTTTTTTGTTTGCTTTTTTAATTGGATATATTCTTCATTTACTTTACAAATGCTGTCCCTATTCCGGGTTCTGCAGCGCCCCATATCCCATTAGACATCTCAGGTCTATGTCTTCCTTTTTATCTGTATTATTTTCTATGATAATCTTATAACATGATTTTCTTCATGTATCTTCACTTTTATCAGAAAATTTTTCCATGAGAATATTCAACTTCATCAGAAAATGTTTGTACTTCCGCTTTCAATCAATTTCCAAATACTTTATGCCTATCAGTATATGTATATAATTTCAGTGATATAGTCAAATTTCACATGTTTTCTTACATACGTCATGAATTTTATCAGAAATACTTTCCATGTAAACCTTCAGTTTTAACTGAAAATATTTATAATTCCACCATCAATGTACGAAGAAAAATTTTTATGCCTACCATTTTCTGTAAAATTTTCCATGATAATCTTCCAGTTTGTCATCTTATTCTATATTTTTCTGCAATTTTAATAGAAGTATTTATCAATGAAATCTTCAATCCTGTCATAAAATGTTTCACTTTTCTTTTTAAATCAATTTAGGAAAGATTTTTATGTCTACCATTTTTTCTAATATTCGAAGAATATTGTCACTTTTGATGTTTTCTATATGTTTCTTCAATATTATCATAAATATTTTCAATATAACTCATCAGTTTTATCATAAAATGTTTTTACCTCCTCTTTCAATAAAAAGAATGAAAAGGAAAAAAAAAGTTTAATGTTTGTTCTGAATTATTAAGTAGGCATCAATAATTTCACTTCTCAGAACCATTGGCAATTAAATGAAAATTACAAATCTAAGAATAAGATACCACGCCTTGAAGTTCCAAGTAGTTTGCAAAAACACAACTTTGTCATTGTCCTTGGTTAACTAACTCAAGCTCATGGAAAACCCTAATGATAAAGGCACCACATCCTTTAACTAAAGACACAGAAAACTCTATCTCAAAGTTACTAGAAATCTATGTACCATCTGGCTAGCTTTTACACTGTCAGAATAGACTATATGTGGGCTTTTGAAGAAAAAAAAAACACAACTTACCCATGTTGTTCCACAGTGATGTAAACACGGTGCTATGATGCTCCTCCACCGTTGCTGTGATTATACAACTATTATGAGGTAATCATCCACTCTCTTAGTGGGTTTGAGACCTGATTGACATGAGGGAATTTAAGGACTGATACTGAAATTGTAGCTAACGATTCATGGATAGGGAGTTGATGGGTTATAGGATAGAACCTACTATTTTTTTTTTTTTTTGCTTATTGTTATGGTTAAGATTTCCTCCTATGTTTATATTTATACATATAGATTTCTAGGAGCCTTAATCCAAAAAGCTTATTTTGAGGTGTACAAGAATGTTTGGAAAGACCAACAACTTTCCAGTGTTTAGAGATTAATGGAAAGTTAAATTGAAATCCCAAAGTAAACCACAATGCCACCTTTCACACCATACAAATCTGAACATAGTGAATTACCACATATGAAAAATAACATGAAATTGGGAAGGGCATATTAGAGGGAAAATAAATGGTGTTTAACAAAGTAAATAGTGGCAAGTTAAGATTATATTTCAGTGTATGGAGGAATGAGAATTTATTTGGGGGCTAACAATTTCAGAGGGTTAAAACCCAGAACCATCACTTCTTTGTGTCTCTTGCTTGGAATCATCCTCTGCCACAGTGGGCCATATCAAAGTGGTACACCGAGGTAGCTAACCACTCAGGAGTGTGGAGAGGCCAGATAACACAGGTTGGACCACCAATACTACTCAGAGAAAACAGCCTGAAGCCCTAAGGACATAGGAGCCTAGAAACAGCCTTGGACAGGGACTTCCCATTTCATCTGCACCCATACCTGATAGGACAACAGAACTACAAACACAAGTAAAACCAAAAGAGTGCTGGTCTAGCAAAAGTATGTACAAACTGTGTACACAGTGAGAACAGAGCTCCCATAAGCAAAAATACAGAGTCTAAAAGATAGTGTAGCCAAAGTTAGAGACAGGAACAAAAGCTAACACTAGAGATAAACAGATAGCAAAAGTCAAATGCAAGAACATTGCCAACAGATAACAAGGAAACATGGCATCATCTGAACCAAGTTCTCCTTCAACAGCAATTCCTGGATTCCCCAACACCCCAGAAAAACAAGATCTGAATATAAAATCACATCTCATGATGCTGATAGAAGAGTTCAAGAAATAACTCCCTTAAGGACATACAGGAAAAGAGGAGGCAACAGTTAGAAGCCCATAAAAAGGAAACACAAAATTCACATTAAGTAATAAAAAGAATCTGGGTCAACAGGCAGAAGCCCATTAAGGAGAAACACAATAATCTCTCAAAGAAATACAAGAGAACATGTGTCAACAGGCAGAAGCCCTTAAAGAGCAAACAAAAAAACCATAAATTATTACATGAATACAGAAATAAACAAGTGAAGGAAATGCACAATACCATTCATGATTTAAAAACAGCAATTGACACAAATAAGGAACCACAAAGGGAGACAACTATTCAAGAAAGGAACCCCTGGAAAGAAATCAGGAGTCATGGATGCAAACATCAACAATAAAATACAAGAGATAGAAGAATCTCAGGTGCTGAAGATGACAAAGAAAGCACTGACTCAACAGTCAAAAAAAAATGCAAAACGAAAAAAGCTTGTAATCCAAACCATCCAGGAAATCCAGGACGCAATGAGAAGAGCACACCTAAAGATTGTAGGTATAGAATAAAGTGAAGATTTACAACTTATAGGGCCAGAAATACACCTTCAAAAAAATTATAGGATAAAACCTAATTAACGTAAAGAGAGATGCCCATGAACATAAAGGGAGCCTATAGAACTTCAAACAGAATTGACCAGGAAAAAAAGTCCTCCTGTCACAGAATAATCAAAACACGAAATGCACTATACAAAGTAAGAATATACAGAGGGCAGTAAGGGAGAAGGATCAAGTAACATATAAATACAGACTTATCAGAATTATACCAGCCTTCTCATGAGAAACTATGAAAGCTAGAATTTCCTGGGTAGATCTCATACGGACCCAAAGAGAACACAAATGCCAGCCTAGACTACTATACCCACCAAAATCTCAAACACCATAGATGTAGAAACCAAGATATTCCATGGTAAAAATCAAATTTACACAATTATCTTTCTATAACTCCTGCCATACAAAGGATAATATGTGGAAATCGCCAACACAAGCAATGAAACTATACCCAAGAAAAAGCAAGAAAGTAATCTTCCATCAAAGCAAACAAAAGGTAATCACACAAACATAAAAATTACATCAAAAGTAACAGGAGCCAGAAATCACTATTCCTTAAAATGAATGGACTCAATTCCCCAATAAAACGACATACAATAACAAACATTTTTCAGGTGAATCTTTAATTTCATCAGAAAAAAATGTTTATAATTTGTTTTTCAAGTAACGTAGTAATACATTTAATGTGAAATTGTTTTTGCTTCCTTTTTGTATTAGATATATTCTTTACTAATTTTTCAAATGTTGTCCCTATTCCTGGTACTCCAACCCCCCCCCCCAAAATCACATAAGCACTCTCACTTCCATGTCTACCGTTTTATCTTTATTATTTTCCATGATAATCTTCACATTTAACATTATTTTTATATGTTTCTTCACTTTTATCAGAAAATTATTCCATGAGAATATTGAAAATTATAAGAAAATGTTTGCAATTCTACCTTCATTAAATTAGAAATATTTTATGCCTGCCATTTTAACTGTATAATTTTATAAGAAATAGACATTTTAATGTGCTTTTCTGTAAATTTCTTGAAATTTATCAGAAATATTTTCCAAAAGAATATTCAACTTTATCCGAAAATATTTGTAATTCCACTTTAAATCAATTTGGCTATAGTTTATGGATATCAATCTATGTGTATAATTTTCTATGATAAAGTCAAATTTAACGTGCTTTTCTACATATTTCTTGAATTTTATCAGAAATAATTTCCATTTAAACCTGCAATTTTATCAGAAAATGTTTATAATTCCACCTTCAATGAACAAAGCAATATTTTTAGGCCTACCATTTTATCTGTAAGAATTTCCCTGATAATCTTCAAGTTTGTCATGTTATTCTTTAGTTTTCTACAATTTTTTGGATATATTGATCATGTAAGTCTTTCATCCTGACATAACATGTTTATTCTTCCTTTTTAAATCAATGTAGCAATGATTTTTATGTCTACCATTTTTCTCTGTAATATTCAAATAATACTGTCACTTTTGATCTGTTTTTCTATATATTTACCTAAATATTGTTCATGTAAATCTTCAATCCTGTCATAACATGTTTTTACTTCCTTGTTAAATCAATTTAGCAATGATTTTTATGTCTATAAATTTTTTCTCTAATACTCAAAGATATTGTTAATTTTGATGTGATTTTCTATATATTTCTACATATTTCTTCAATATTATAAGAAATATTTTCAATGTAAATCTTCAACTTTATCACACAATGTTTTTCTAACTTTTTCTACAAAAAGAACGAAAAGGAAAAAAAAAAACAATGTTTCAAGTCTGTTCTCAATTATCAAGCAAGCATCAATAAGAGTACTCCCCAGAACATTGTGATATTAAATGAAAATCATAATGCTAGGAATAAGATACCACACCTTGAAGTTCCATGTAGTTTGTAAAATAACACAATTTGTTCATTGTCCTTGGTTAACTAACTCAACCTCATGGAAAACCCTAATGATAAAGGCACCACACCCTTTAACTAAAGAAACAGAAAACTCTACATCAAAGTTATTAGAAAACTATAGTCCATCTTAAATAAATGCAGGAGAATATGAGTCAACAAGTAGAAGCCCTTTAGAGGAAACAAAATGATCACTCAAAGAAATACAGGAGAACATGCATCAACAGGCAGAATCCCTTTTATGGCAAACAAAAACCCTTAAATTATTACATGAATACAGAAATGTACAAGTGAAGGAACTGCCCAACACAATCCATGATCTAAAAGTCAGCAAAAGACACAACTAAGCAAACAAAAAGTGAGACAACTCTTGGAGAAAGAGACCCTTAGAAAAAATTAGGAATCATAGATGCAAACAACAACAATAGAATATAAGATATAGAAGAAAGAATCTCAGGTCCTAAAGATTATATAGGAAGCATCTTCTCACCATTCAAAAAAATGTAAAATGACAAGAGTTTGTAACACAAAACATTCAGGAAATCCAGGACATAATGAGAAGGCCAAAACTAAAGATTATAGATATAGAATAGACTGAAGATTTACAACTTATAGGGCCAGTAAATACCTTCAACAAAATTATAGGAAAAAAAAAAACTGCCCTAATCTAAAGAGAGAGATGCCCATGAACATAGAAGAAGCCTAAAGAACTTCAAACAGACTGAACCAGGACAGAAAGTATTCCTGGCACAAAATAGTCAAAACACCAAATGCAGTATACAAAGAAATATTATGAGAAGTAAAGGAGAAGGATAAAGTAACATATAAAGACAGAATTATCAGAATTAAACCAGCATTCTCACCAGAAACTATGAAAGCTAGAATTTTCTGGGCAGATCTTATACAGACCCAAAGAGAACACAAATGTCAGCCTAGACTACTAGACCCAGCAAAAGTCTCAATCTCCATAGATGGAGAAAACAAGATATTTCATCTTAAAACCAAATTTACACAATTATCTTTCCATAAATCCAGCCCTACAAAGGATAATAGGTAGAAAACACAAACACAATCAAGGAAACTATACCCAAGAAAAAGCATGAAAGTAATCTTGACTTTTTTTTAATATTTTTATTTTCTATATTCTTTGTTTACATTCCAAATGATTTCCCCTTTTAACATGATTTTCTATATGTTTCTTCACGTTTATCAGAAAAATTTTCCATGAGAATATTCAACTTTCTCAGAAAATGTTTGCAATTCCACTTTCAATCAATTTGGCAATAGCTACGTCTATCAATCTATGTGTATAATTTTATATGACATAGTGAAATTTAATGTATCTTTCTACATGTTTCGTGAATGTTATCAGAAATACTTTCCATTTAAACCTTCAATTATACCTGAAAATATGTATTTACCACCATCAATGAACAAAGAAATATTTTATGCCTACCATTTTATCTGTATATTTTCCGATGTTAATGTTCAAGTTTGTTTTATTATCCTCTATTTTTTGGAATATATTCCAAAAAATATTCCATAATATTTCAGTATTATTGGAAACATTTATCATGTAAATCTTCAATCCTGTTATAATCTGCTTCTACTTCCTTTTTAAATCAATTTACCAATTATTTTTATGTCTAACATTTTTCTATATATATATTTGAAGAATATTGTCATTATCAATGTGCTTTCTATATATTTGTTCAATATTATCAGAAATAAATTCAATGTAAATCTTCAATTTCATCATAAAATATTTTTACCTCCTTATACAGTAAAATGAATGAAAAGGAAAAGAAAAATACCAAAGTTCAAAGTCTTTTTTAAATTATCAAGCAGGCATCAATAATTACCCTCCCCAGAACCATGGGTTATTAAATGCAAATCACAATGTTAAGAATAAGATACCACACCTTGAAGTTCAACATAGTTTCCGAAGAACACAACTTGGTAATTACCCTTGGTTATCTAACTCAACATCATGAAAAACCCTAATTATAAAGGCACCACACCCTTTAATTAAAGGCATGGAAAATTCTATCTCAAAGTTACTAGCAATCTATGTTCCATCTGGCTAGCTTTTTCACAGTCAGAATAGACTAGATGTGGGCTTTAGAATACAAACTTTACCCATGTTCTTACACAGTGATAAGTTACTAGCAATCTATGTTCCATCTGGCTAGCTTTTTCACAGTCAGAATAGACTAGATGTGGGCTTTAGAATACAAACTTTACCCATGTTCTTACACAGTGATGGAAACAGCATTTTATGACACTGCCTTTACACTCAAGAACTTCTCCACTGTTGCTATGGTTATACAACTATAAGGAGGTAAACATCCACTCTCCTAGTGGGTTTGAGACCTGATTAGCATGAGGGATTTTAATATCTGGTACTGAAATGGTAGTTAATGACCCATGGATAGGGTGTTAATAGGTTGTAGGACAGAACCTACTAAAATTTTTCTCATGGTGATTGTTTAACATTTCCTTCTATATTATTGTTTATACTCATAGAATGCTAGGAACCGTAGTACAAAATGCTTCTGATGTTTGTGCAGGAATAGAAACCCTGACTAAGACAAACAACATGTCCTAGATTTCACAACATCTCAGAAAAGCAAGATCTGAATATAAAATCATTTCTCATGATGCTGATAGAATATTTCAAGAAGGACATAAATAACTCACTTAAGGAAGTACAGAAGAACTTGAGTCAACAGTTACAAGTCCTTAAAAGCAAACACAAAATCATTTTAATAAATAAAGGACAACAAGGGTCAACAGTCAGAAGCCCTTAAGGAGGAAACAACAATGATTCTCTTAAATTATTGAAGTAGAATATGGGTCAACAGTTTGAAGTACTTAAAGAACAAACCAAAAAAAAATACCTTAAATTGTTACATGAATTCAGAAATAAACAAGTGGAGGAACAGCACAAAACCATCCAGGATCTAAAAAAAGCAGTAGACACAACTAAGGAAACAAAAAGGGAGACAAATATTGGAGATAGAAGCCATTGGAAAGAAATCATGTGTCATGCATGTAGACATCAACAATAGAATACAAGAGCTAGAAGAAAGAATCTCAGGCACTGAAGATTACATAGTAAGCATTGACCCAACAGTCAAGAAAATGCATAATGAAAAAATCTTGCAACCCAAAACATCCAGGAAATTCAGGACACAATGGAAGACCAAACCTAAAGATTATAGGTATGGAATAGAGTGAAGATTTACAACTTATAGGGCCAGTAAATACCTTCATCAAAAGTATAGGAGAAAACTCCCCTACCCTAAAGAGAGAGATGCCCATGAACATGCAAGATGTGTACAGAACTTCAAACATGCTGGAGCAGTACAGAAAGTCTTCCTGGCATAGAAAAGTCAAAACACCAAATGCACTAAACAAAGAGAGATTATTAAGAGCAGTAAGGGAGAAGGACCAAGTAATATATACAGACAGACTTACCAGAATTATTCTAGCCTTCTCACCAGAAACTAGAAAAGCTAGAAGTTCCTAGGACGATCTCATACAGACAGAAAGAGAACACAAATGTCAGCCTAGACTACTATACTCAGCAAAATCTCAGTCACCATAGATGGAGAAAACAAGCTATTACATGATAAAATCAAATTCACAAAATTATCTTGCCATAAATCCAGCACTACAAAGAATAATAGGTGGAAAATGCTAAAACAAGCAAGGAAACTCTACACAAGAAAAAGCAAGTAAATAATCTTCCAACTAAGCAAACAGAAGGTAACCACACAAACATAAACATTACATCATAAGTAGCAGGAGCCAACAATCACTATTCCTTAATATCTCTTAATGTGTGTGGGCTCAATATCCCAATAAAAAGACTTGGAATAACAAATATTTTTCAGGTAAATCTTCAATTTCATCAGAAAATATGATTATAATTTGTTTTTCAAGTAAAGTAGTAATGTTATTAAAATTTCAAAGTAATTTTTCTTTTTTTATTAGATATATTCTTCATTTACCTTTCTAATGTTGTACCTCTTCCTTGTTCTCCAGCCCCTCAAAATCCCATAAACCTTCTCACCTCTATGTCTACCAATTTATCTGTATTATTTTCCATGATAAACTTCACTTTTAACATGATTTTCTATATGTTTCTTCACTTTTATTAGAAAAATTTTCCATGAGAATATTCAACTTTATCAGAGAATGTTTGCAATTCTACTTTCATTAAATTAGAAATATTTGTGCATACCATTTTATCTGTATAATTTTACAACATAGTCAATTTAAACGTGCTTTGTATATTTTTTTGAAATTTATCAGAAATATTTTCTAAAATAATATCAAATTTATCAGAAAATGTTTATAATTCAATTTCAATCAATTGGTAAATAGTTTATGCCTATCAATCTATATGTATAATTTTCACTTACATAGTCAAATTTAATGAGTTTTTCTACATATTTATTGAATTTTGTCAGAAATGTTTTCCAGATAAACCTTTAATTTATCAGAAAAAGTTTTTAATTCAACCATCAATGAACAAAGAAATATTTTATGCCTACCATTTTTCTGTATAATTTTTCCATGATAATCTTCCAGTTTGTCATGTTATTCTATATTTTTCTACAATTTTATTGGAAATATTTATCATGTAAATCTTCCAATCCTGTTATAACCTGTTTCTACTTCCTTTTTAAATCAATTCAGCAATGATTTTTATGTCTATAATTTTTCTCTCTAATATTCAAAAAATACTGTCACTTTTGACATTTTTTATATATATCTTCAATATTATTGGAAATATTTTCAATGTAAGTCTTCAATTTTCTCAAAAAATATTTTACTTCCTTTTTTCATTAAAAAGTAAGTAAAGGCCAAAATATAAAGTCTGTACTGAATTATCAAGCAGGCATCAACAATTGCACTCCCCAGAACCATGGCCTATTAAGCGAAAATCACAATGCTAAGAATAAGAAACCGCACCTTGAAATTGCATGTAGTTTCCATAACAACAAAACTTGGTTATTTTCCTTGGTTAGCTAACTCAGCATCATGGAAACCTCAAATATTACTGGCACCACACCCTTTAACTAAGACACAGAAAACTCTCAAAGTTACTTGAAAAATATGTTCCATTGGCTAAATTTTACACACTCAGAATAGACTACATGTGGGCTTTAGAAAATAAAAATTCCCCTGTTCTTACACTGTGATTGAAACAGCATTCTATGACACTGCCTTTACAATCAAGAGCTTTACACTTTTGCTATGGTTATACAACTATTATGAGGTAAAACTAGACTCTCTTAGTGGGTTGGAGACCTGATTAACATGAGGGGTTTTAATGTCTGGTACTGAAATTGTAGGTAAAGGCTCGTGGATATGGAGTTCATAGGTTACAGAATAGAATGTACTATAATTTTTCTCATGACGATGGGTTAACATTTCCTTTTATATTTACATTTACACAAATAAATTACTAGAAACCTTAGTCCTAAAAGCTCTGTACAACAATCATTGGAAATACCAACAACTTTCCAGTGTTTAGAGATTATGTGACAGTGAAAGTGAAATCCCAAGGGAAACCACAATGCCACCTTTCACATTGACCAAATCTCAGGGATCAACACCTAATAGGAAAAGGGATGAACAATATATGGGACAATGGATGAGCAATGCTGTGAAATGCTGATTTCTGGAAAGGAATAGGTGCACTTATTTCTTGAACTCACAGCAGCTGTGATTATCTAGATATCCATTTAAGACAAGACAAACAGAATTATGCAAATAATTAAGGGGATGTGTTCTCCATGCTCTACCTCTCAGGATGATAAAGTGAAAGTTGGAGCCTGTTTGGATGGGTGTTCTAACTAATGAGCAGCTTTTCTGTATTCTAGTGGATAGACACATATCGAAGTTCACATGGGCAGCATGAATTACCACATATGAAAGATGACATGAAATTGAGAGGGGCATATAAGAAAGAAAAATTGTGTTTAAAAACTAATTAGATCAGCAAATTAAGACTGTATTTCAGTGTATGGAGGCATGAGATTATATTTGTGGCTAACAATTTCAGAGCGTTAATACCCAGAACCATCCCTTCTTCTTTTTCTCTCTGGCTTGAAAACATCCTCTGCCACTGTGGACCATAAGAAAGTGGTGCACAGAGGTAGCTAACCACTCAGGAGTGTGGAGAGGTCATATAACTCAGGTACAAACATGCCTACTATTCAGAGAAAGCATCCTGAAGCCCTGAGAACATAAGAGCCTAGGAACAGCCTGAGAAAGGAGACTTCCCATTTCCATCTGCACCCAGACCTGATAGGGCCACAGAACTACATAGAGAAATACAACCACAAGAGAGCTGGTCTAGCAAGAGTATGTACATACCTGTCTACCCAGAGAGAACAGGGCTCCCAGGAACACAGATAAAGAGGCTACTTGATAGATTAGACACAGTCAGAGACAGCAATATCAGCTAACATAAGAGATAACCAGATAGCAAAAGGCAAATGCAAGAATATTACCAATGGAAAACAAGGAAATATGGCATCATCATAACAAAGTTCTGCAACAACAGCAAGTCCTATATTCCTCAACATCCCAGAAAAGCAAGATCTGAATATAAAGTCACATCTCATGATGCTGACTGAAGATTTCAAGAAGGAAATAAATAACCCCCTTGAAGAAGTATAGGAGAACATGAATCAAGAGTTACAAGCCCTTAAAAAGGAAGCACAAAATCACTTTAGGAAATAAAGGAGAACATGGGTCAACAAGGAGAAACCTTTTTTTTTCTTTTTTAATATTTTTATTTTCTATATTTTTTTTGTTTACATTCCAAATGATTTCCCCTTTCCCGGATCCTGCCTCCCCATATGTCCCGTAAACCTTCTTCTCTCCATCCCTTCTCCAATCACCTCCCTCCTTTTTCTCTGTTCTTATATTCCCTTCCAATGCTATATCGATCCCCTTAATCGGGAAAGAAAAATGTATCCGTTAAATTATTACAGGAGAACATGGGTCAACCTGCAGAAGTCCTTCAGGAGGAAACAAACAAACAAACAAAAAAGTTAAATGTTTACATTAATACTTAAATTAACAAGTGAAGGACCCCCAAAAAATATCCAGGATCTCAAAACAGCAGTATACACAAGTAAGGAAAAAGAAAGTTGACAACTATTGGATATAGAAACTCTTGGAAAGAAATCAGGAGTCATGGATGCAAACAAACAATTTAATACAAGAGATAGAAGAAAGAATCTCAGGTGCTGAAGATGACATAGTAAGCATTGATTCAACAGTCAAAAAAATGCAAAGTGAAAAAAACCTTGTAACCCAAAACATCCAGGAAATGTAGGACACAATAAGACCAAACCTAAAGATTATAGCTATAGAATAGAGTGAAGATTTACAAGTTGTAGGGCCAGTAAATACCTTCAACAAAATTATAGGAGAAATGAGCCCTAAGCAAAAGAGAGAGATGCCCATGAAGATACAAGAAGCCTACAGAAATTCAAACCAACTGCTCCAGGACAGAAAGTCATCCTGGCAAAAAATAATCAAAACACCAACTGCACTAAACAAAAAAGTATATTAAGAGAAGTAAGGGAGAAGGATCAAGTAACATATAAAGACAGACTAATCTGAATTACACCAGCATTCTCACCAGAAACTAGGAAAGCTACAAGGTTCTGGGCAGATCTCATACAGACCCAAAGAGAACACAAATGCCAGCCTAGACTACTATAGCCAGCAAAATTCTCAATAACCATAGTTGGAGAAACCAAGATATTCCATGATAAAACCAAATTTATACAATGATCTTTACATAAATCCAGCCCGACAAAAGATAAAGGTTTAAAAACGCCAGCACAAGCAAGGAAACTATACCCAATAGAAAGCAAGAAAGTAATCTTCCTACAAAGCAAACAGAAGGTAACCACACAAATATAAATGTAACATCAAAAGTAACAGTAGCCAACAATCAGTATTCCTTACTATCTCTTAACAGGAATGGAAGTAATTTATTATCCAATAAAACAGACCTAGAATTACAAATATTTTTCAGGTAAATCTTCAATTTTATCAGAAAAAAATGTTTATAATTTGTTTTTCAAGTAAAGTAGTAATGCTTTTTTTATGTCAACGTGTTTTTCCTTCTACTTTTATTAGAAATATTCTTCATTCACCTATCAAATGTTGTCCCTATTCCTGTTTCTCCAGCCCACCAAAATCCCATAAGTCATCTCATCTCTGTGTCTACCATTTTATCAACATTATTTTCCATGATAATCTTTACTTTTAACATGATTTTCTATAGGTTTAATTACTTTTAAAAGAAAAATTTTCCATGAGAATATTCAAATTTATCAGAAAATATTTGCAATTATACTTTCTATTAAATGAGAAATATTTTATGCCACCCATCTTATCTGAATAATTTTACGAGAAATAGTCAATGGTAACTTGCTTTTCTATAAATTTCTTGAGATTTATCAGAAATATTTTCCAAAAGAATCTTCGACTTTATCAGAATATAATTGTAATTCTAATTTAAATCAATTTGGAAATAGTTTATGCCTATCATTCTATATGTACATTTTTATGATAAAGTCAATTTTAACGTGTTTTTATACATATTTCTTGAATTCTATCAGAAAAACTTTCCATGTGAACCTTCAAAGTTATCAGAAAATGGTTATATCCCACGATCATTTTTATGCCTACCATTTTCTGTATTATTTTCCATGATAATCTTCAAGTTTGTCATGTTATTCTGTATTTTTCCAAAATTTTATTTGAAGTATTTTTCATGTAAATCTTCAATCCTGTCATAACATGCTTCTACTTCATTTTTAAATACATTTAGCAAAGATTATTCTAATGTTTTCTCTCTAATATCCGAAGAATATCGTCACTTTTGACGTGTTTTTCTATATATTTCTTTAATATTATCGGAAGTATTTACAATGTAAATCTTCGATTTTATCATAAAATGTTTTACTTCCTTTTACAATAAAAAGAAAGAAAAGAAAAAAAAGCAGAAGTTTAAGTATGTTCTGAATTATCAAGCGAGCATAAATAATTGGACTCTGATGAACCAAGGGCTATTCAAAGAAAATCACAATGCTAGGATTAAGATACCAAAACTTGAAGTTTCAAGTAGTTTCTGAAAGAAAACAATTTGTTCTTTGTCCTTGGTTATCTAACTAAACTTCATAGAAAACCCTCCTGATAAAGGCACCACAATCTTTAACTAAAGACACAGAGTACTGTCTAAAAGTGCAAAAAACTATGTTCCATTTGGGTAGCTTTCACAATCAGAATAGAATACATATGGGTTTTGGAAAAAAAAAAAACTTACCCATATTCTTCCACAGTGATGGAAACAACATGCTATGACAATGCCTTTACAATCCAAAGCTTCTCCAATGTTGCTATGGTTATACAACTATTATGAGGTAAACATAAACACTCTTAGTAAGTTTGAGACGTGAATAACATGAGGTATTTTAATGTGGGGTATTGAAATTGTAGTTAAATACTTGTGAATAGGGAGATCATATGTTTTAGTATACTCTACTATTATTTCCTTCTATGTTTATGTTTATACATATAGATTTCTAGGAACCTTGATACATTAGCCACAGTCAGACACAGCAATACCAGTTAACACCAGAGAAAACCAGATGGCAAAGAGCAAATGCAAGTACATTACCAACAGAAAACAAGAAAACATAGCGTCATTTGAACAAAGTTCTCCAACAACAGCAAGTCCTAGATTCCCCAACACTCCAAAAAAGCAAGATCTGAATATAAAATCACATCTCATTATGCTGATAGAAGATTTCAATAAGTACATAAATCACTCCCTTAAACAAGTACAGGAAAACCTGAGTCAACAGTTACAAGCCATTAAAAAGGAAACACAAAATTCACTTTAAAAAGTAAAATAGAACATGGGTCAACAGGCAGAAGCCCTTAAGGAGAAAACAAATATGAATCCCTTAAATTATTACAGGACAACATGGGTCAACAGGTAGCATTCCTTTAGAGGAAAAACAAAATCACTTAAAAGAAATACAGTAGAACATGTGTCAACAGGTAGCAGCCCTTTAAGGGGAAATGCAATAATCACTGATAGAAATACAGGAGAACATGGGTCAACATGCAGAAACCCTTACACAGCAAACAGCAACGAAAAAAAGGTTAAATTATTACATGAATACAGAAATAAGTGAAGAATGTGAACAAAACGATCGAGGATCTAAAAACAGCAATGCATACAACTAAGCAAACTGAAAGGGAGAAAACTATTGGAGATAGAAACCCTTGGAAAGAAATCAGGAGTCATAGATGCAAATATCAACAATAGAATACAAGTGATAGAAGAAAGAATCTGAGGTGTTGAAGATTATATAGAAATCATTCTCACAAAGTCTCAATCACCAAAGATGGAGAAACCAAGATATTCCATGATAAAACCAAATTTACACAATTAACTTTCCAATAGTCCAGCAATACAAATCATAATAGGAGGGAAATGCCAACACAAAGAAGGAAACTATACCCAAGAAAAAGCAACAAAGCAATCTTCCACCAAGCAAACAGAAGATTAACCACACAAATATAGAAATTACATCAAAAGTAAGAGGAGCCAACTATCATTCCTTAAAACCTCTTAACATGAATGGATACAATTCCCCAATAAACAGACATAAATACCAATTTTTCCAGGTAAATTTTCAATTTTATCAGAGATAATGTTTATAATTTGTTTTTCGAGAAAACTTATAATGTTTTATATGTCAAAGTGTTTTTTTTTTTTTGCTCTTTCTTATTAGATATATTCTTCATTCAACTTTCAAATATTGTCACTATTCCAGGTTTTCCAGCCCCCCAACAAAAATTCTCATAAGCTGTCTCACCTCTTTGTCTACTATTTTATCTGAACAATTTTCCATGATAATGTTCACTTTTAAAATGATTGTCTCCATGTTTCGTCACTTTTATCAGAATAATTTTCCATGAGGATATTCTAATTTATCAGAAAATATTTGCAATTCTGCTTTCAATCAAATTGGAAATATTTAAGGCTAACATTCTATCAGTAGAATTTTACAAGAAATAGTCATTTTAACATGAGTTTCTATATATTTTTGAAAATTGTCAGAAAAATTTCCAAAAGAATCTTCAACGTTAAGATCAAACAATATTTGATATTACACTTCCAATCATTTGGAAATAGTTTATTCCTATGAAACTATGTGTATAATTTTCTTAGATAAAGTCAAATTAAACGTGTTTTTCTACACATTTCTTGAGTTTTTATCAGAATTATTTTCCATGAAAACCATCAATTTTATCAGAAAATATATTACCACCATCAATGAACAAAAATTAATTCATGGCTACCATTTTAACTGTATATTTTTCCATGATAATCTTCAAGTTTGTCATGTTATTATATATTTTTCTACAATTTTATTGGAAATGTGTATTATGTAAATCTTCAATACTGTCATAACACGTTTTTGCTTCTTTTTTAAATCAATTATCAATGATGATTTATCTACCATTTTCTCTTTAATATTTGAAGAATATTTTCATATTTGATGTGTTTTTCTATATATTTGTTCAAAATTTTCAGAAATATTAAAAATGTAAATCTTCAATTTCATCATAAAATATTTTACTTCCATTTTCAAGGGAAAGAATGAAAAAGAAATTTAAAAAAACCCCAAATTTAAAGAGTGTTTTGAATTATCAAGCATGCATCAGAATCAAGGGTTATTAAATGAAAATCACAAACCTAAGATTATGATACCACTCTTTGAATTTCCAAGTAATTTTCAAAATAACACAACTTGATCATTGTCCTTTTTTAACAAACTCAACCTCATTGAAAGCCCTAAATATAATGGCACCTCACCCTTTAACTAAAGACATAGAAAACTCAATCTCAAAGTTTCTAGAAATTATGTTTCATCTTGCTAGCGTTTACATAGTCAGAATAGAATAAGAAACTTATCCATGTTCTTACATGGAAAACATGCATTCTATGATGGAAACAGCATTCTATGACACTGCCTTTACAGTCAAGAGCTTCTCTGCTGTTGCCATGGTTATACAACTATTATGAGGTAAATATGCACTCTCCTAGTGGGTTTGAGACCTGATTAACATGAGGAATTTTAAAGTCTGATCCTGAAATTGTTGTTAAAGTCACGTGGGTATGGTGATAATAGGATATAGCACAGAACCCAGTATAATTGTGCTCATGGAGATGGTGTAACCTTTCCCTCTATATTTATATACACAAAGAATGTTAGGAACCTTATTACAAAATGCCTCTTTTGAAGGGTACATCAATCTTTGGAAAGACCATCAACTTTCAGTTGTTTCGAGATTCAATGACAGTGAAAGTGAAATCCCAAAGGAAACCACAATGCCACTTGTCACAACATACAAATCATAGAGATAAGCACCAAAGAGGATAAGACAAGAACAATGTAAGGGATGCTAAATGAGCAATGCTGTGAAATGCTTACTTCCATACAGGAATATGAGCACTTAGTTCATGAACTCACAGCAACTGTGATTATATAGATATTCATATACGACAAGACAGCTAGAATTTTGCAAATATGTAATGGGATGTGTTCTCCATGCTTCTCCTCTTAAGAGGATAAAGTGGCAGTTGGAAGCTGTTTGGAGGTGTGTTTTAACTAATGAGCGAGCAGCTTTTCTGTGTTCTAGGTGATAGACTCATATCCAAGTTCACATGGGCAGCAGTAATTGGGAATTATCACATATGAAAGATGACATGAAATTGGGAGGGGCATATTAGAGCGAAAATAAATGGTGTTTAACAGAGTAAATAGTTGCATGTTAAGATTTTATTTCAGTGTATGAAGGCATGAAAATGTATATGGGAGCTAGCAAATTGAAATCATTTAAAACCAGAACCATTGCTTCTTCTTTCTGTCTCTGGCTTGTTAATATCCTCTTCCAGAGTTGGCCAAATCCAAGTGGTGCACAGAGGTAGCTAAACACTCAGGAGTGCAGAGCGGCCAGATGAAACAGGTATGACCACCCATACTACTCAGTGAAACAGAATGAATCCCTGAGGTCATAAGAGACTTGGAGCAGCCTGAGACAGGAGACTTCCCATTTCCATCTGTACCCTGACCTGATAGGGCCATAGAACTACATAGGCAAATAGAAAAACAACAGAACTGGTCTAGCAAGAGTATGCACATACCTGTCTACACGGAGAGAACAGGGCTCGCAGGATCACAGAGAGGTTATATGATAGATTAGCCATATTCAGAGACAGCTATGTATATCAGAAATTACACTTTTAATCAATTTGGCAATAGTTTATGCCTATCAATCTATTTGTATACTTTTCTATGATATAGTCAAATTTAACATGCTTTTCTTCATATTCCTGAATTTTATCAGAAATACTTCCCAAGTAAACATCAATTTTATTAGAAAATGTATATAATTCTTCCATCAAGAAAGAGAGAAACATTTTTATGCCTACCAGATTTTCTGTAAAATTTTCTATGATAATCTTCAAGTTTATCATGTTATTCTATATCTTTCTATAATTGTATTAAATGTATTTATCATGTAAATCTTCAGTCTTGTCATAACATATTGCTACTTCCTTTTAAAATCAATTAAGCAACGATTTTTTATCTGCCATTTTTCTCACTAATATTCTAAAAATATTTTCACAATGGACATATTTTTCTACATATTTCTTCAATATTACTGGAAATATTTTCAATGTACATCTTCAATTTTACCATAAAATATTTTTACTTCCTTTGTATAAAGAAAAAGAAAACAAACAAAGTTTAAAGTCTGTTAAGAATTATCAGGAAGGAGTAAATACTTGAACCCACAGAACCATGGGCTATTTAATGAAAATTACAATGCTAAGAAGAAGATAACTTACCTTAAATTCCAGGTAGTTTCTAAAAGAAAACGACTTGGCCATTGTCCTTGGTTAACTAACTCAACCACATGGAAAACACTAATTTTAAAAGCACCACAGCCTTTAACTAAAGACAAAAAGAAAAAAAAACTCAATCTAAAAGTTAATAAAAAAAAATTGTTTCAACTGGCTAGTGTTTCCACAGTCAGAGGAGACTACTTCTGGGCTGTAGAGGAAAAAAATCTTACCCATGTTCTTACACAGATGAAAATAGCTTGCTCTGACAATGCCTTTATAGTCAAGAGCTACTCCAATGTTGCCATGGTTATACAACCATTATGATGTAAACGTCAACTCTCTTAGTGGGTTTGAGGCCTGGTTAACATGAGGGATTTTAACATCTGGTACTGAAATTGGAGGTAAAGGCTTGTGGATAGGAAGTTCATAGGTTATAACATAGAGCCTACTATAATTTTGCTCATGGGGATGGTGTAGCATTTCCTTTTATGTTAATGTTTATACACACAGATTGCTAGGAACCTTAGTCCAAAAAGTTTCTTTTGAAGTGTATACCTTTTCAGTGTTTAGAGATTAAGTGACAGTGAAAGTGAGATAAAAAAGGATACCACAATGACACCTTTCCACCATCCACATCTCAGGGATCAGGAAAAAAATGGACAAGGGAAGAACAGTCTAAGGGATACAAAATGAGCAATACTCTGAAATGTGCACTTCAGTACAGAAATATGGGAACTTAGTTCACGAACACATACCAAATGTGTTTATCTAGTTACCCATATAAGACAAGACATCCAGAATTATGTAAATATTTAAGGGGATGTGTTCTTCATGCTCTACCCCTTAGGAGGATAAAGTGTCAGTTGGAGGTTGTTTGGAGGGCTGTTCTAACTAATGAGCAGCTTTTCTGTATTCTAGTGTATAGACTCATATCCAAGTTCACATGGGCAGCACGAATTGACCTTAGTGAATTACCAACAAAATCACTTAAAGAAATACAGGAGATCATGTGTCAACAGGTAGAAGCCCTTTAAGGGGAATCCAATAATCACTCATAGAAATACTGAAGAATATGGGGCAACATGCAGAAGCCCTTACACAACAAACAGCAACGAAGAAATGCTTAAATTATTACATGAATAGAGAAATAAGTGAAGAAAGTGAACAAAACCATCCAGGATCTAAAAACAACAATACATACAACTAAGCAAACAGAAAGGGAGAAAACTATTGGAGACAGAAACCCTTGGTAAGAAATCAGGAGTCATAGATGCAAACATCAGCAATAGAATACAAGTGATAGAAGAAAGAATCTGAAGTGTTGAAGGTTATATAGAAAGCATTGTCACAGCAGTCAAAAAATGCAAATTGTGAAAAGTTTGTAAGCCAAAAGATCCAGCAATTCCAGGAGACAATGAAAAGTCCAAACCTAAAGAGTATAGATGTAGAAAAGAATGATGATTTACAACTTATTGGGACAGGAAATACCTTCAACAAAATTATAGAAGGAAACTGCCCTAAGCTAAAGAGAGAGATGACCATGAATATACTTCAAACATACTGGACCAGTACAGAAAGTATTCCTGGCACAAAATAATCAAAACATCAAATGCAGTAAACAAAGAAATATTAAGAGCAGTAACCGAGAATGATCAAGTAACATATAAAGTCAGACTTATCAGTATTACCTCAGCATTCTCACAAGATTCTATGAAAGCTCAAAGTTCCTGGGAAGATCTCATACAGACCCAGAGATACCACATATGCCAGCCTAGATTACTACACCCAGCAAAAGTCTCAACCACCATAGATGGAGAAACCAAGATATTCCATGATAAAACCAAATTTACACAATTAACTTTCCAATAGTCCTACAATACAAATCATAATAGCAGGGAAATGCCAATACAAATAAGGAAACTATACCCAAGAAAAAGCAAGAAAGCAAACACAAGATTAACCGCACAAATATAGAAATTACATCAAAATAAGAGGAGCCAACCATCATTACTTAAGACCTCTTAACATGAATGGATACAATTCCCCAATAAACAGACATAGAATACCAATTTTTTCTCCAGGTAAATCTTCAATTTTATCAGAAATAATGTTTATAATTTGTTTTTTAAGAAAACTTGTAATGTTTTA
Source organism: Apodemus sylvaticus (assembly GCF_947179515.1). NCBI lineage: Eukaryota > Metazoa > Chordata > Mammalia > Rodentia > Muridae > Apodemus > Apodemus sylvaticus. Next base: position 95,086,386 of record NC_067495.1, on the reverse strand, counting down.
TATGTCAAAGTGTTTTTTGCTCTTTTTTATTAGATATATTCTTCATTCACCTTTCTAATGTAGTCCCTATTGCTGGATTTCCAGACCCACCCCCTAAATTCTCATAAGCTGTCTCACCTCTTTGTCTACCATTTCATCCGTACAATTTTCCATGATAATGTTCACTTTTAACATGATTGAGTCCATGTTTCCTCACTTTTATCAGAATAATTATCCATGAGAATATTCTAATTTATCAGAAAATATTTGCAATTCTGCTTTCAATCAAATTGGAAATATTTAAGGCTAACATTCTATCTGTAGAATTTTACATGAAATAGTCATTTTAACATGATTTTCTATATAGTTTTTGAAATTTGTCAGAAAAATTTCCAAAAGAATCTTCAACTTTAATATCAAAAAATATTTGATATTCCACTTTCAATCATTTGGAAATAGTTTATTCCTATGAAACTATGTGTATAATTTTCTTAGATAAAGTAAAATTATATGTGTTTTCTACATATTTCTTGAGATTTTATCAGAATTATTTTCCATGAAAACAATCAATTTTATCACAAAATATATTACCACCATCAATGAACAAAGAATTATTTCATGCCTACCATTTTAACTGTATATTTTTCCATGATAATCTTCAAGTTTGTCATGTTATTATATATTTTTCTACAATTTTATTGGAAATATATATCATGTAAATCTTCAATGCTATCATAACACGTTTTGGCTTCTTTTTTAAATCACTTAAAGAAATTCAGGAGAACATGTGTCAACAGGTAGAAACACTTTACGGGGAAACCCAATAATCACTCATTGAAATACAGGAGAACATTGGCCAACATTCAGAAGCCCTTACACAGCAAACAACAACCAAAAAAAAAACCCTTAAATTATTACACGAATACAGAAATACGTGAAGAAATTGAACAAAAACATCAAGGATCTAAAAACTGCAATGCATACAACTAAGCAAACTGAAAGGGAGAAATCTATGGATGATAGAAACACTTGGAAAGAAATCAGGTGTCATAGATGCAAACATTATCAATAGAATACAAGTGACAGAAGAAAGAATTGAGGTGTTGAAGAATATAGAGAAATTATTGTCAAAACAGTCAAAAAATGCAAAATGTGAAATTTTTTTATGCCAAAAGATCCAGCAAAGCCAGGACACAATGAAAAGCCCAAACCTAAATATTTTAAGAGTAGAATAGAATGATAATTTACACCTGATAGGGACAGGAAATACTTTCAACAAAATTATAGAAGGAAACTGCCCTAACCTAAAGAGAGGGATGCCAATGGATATACAAGAAGCCTACAGAATTTCAAACATACTGGAACAGCACAGAAAGAATTCCTGGAAAAAAATAATCAAAATAGTAAATGCAGTAAACAAAGAAATATTAAGAGCAGTAACCGAGAAAGATCAAGTAACATATGAAGTCAGACTTATGAGCATTACCTCAGCATTCACAAAAGAATCTATGAAAGCTCAAATTTCCTGGGAAGATCTCATACAGACCCAGAGATACCACAAATGCCAGCCTAGATTACTATACCCAGCAAAAGTCTCAATCACTGTACATGGAGAAACCAAGATATTCCATGATAAAACCAAATTTACACAATTATCTTTTGAATAGTCCAGCAATACAAATCATAATAGGAGGGAAATGCCAACACAAAGAAGGAAACTAAATCCAAGAAAAAGCAAAAAAAGTAATCTTTCAACAAAGCAAACAGAAGATTAACCACACAAATATAGAAATTACATCAAAAGTAAGAGGAGCCAACAATCATTCCTTAAAACCTCTTAACATGAGTGGACACAATTCCCCAATAAACAGACACGGAATAACAATTTTTCCAGGTAAATCTTCAATTTTTTCAGAAATAATGTTTATAATTTGTTTTTTAAGAGAACTTGTAATGTTTTATATTTCAAAGTGTTTTTTGCTTTTTTTTATTCGATATATTCTTCAGTCACCTTTCTAATATTGTCCCTATTCCTGGTATTCCAGCCGCCCCCCCCCCAAATTCTCATAAGCTGTCTCACCTCTTTGTCTACCATTTTATCCATATAATTTTCCGTGATAATGTTCACTTTTAACATGATTGTCTCCAAGTTTCTTCACTTTTTTCAGAATAATTTTCCATGAGAATATTCAAATTTATCAGAAAATATTTACAATTCTACCCTCAAGCAAATTAGAAATATTTAAGCCTACCATTTTATCTGTAGAATTTTATAAGAAATAGTCATTTTTAACATGATTTTCTATATAGTTTTTGAAATTTATCAGGAAAATTTCCAAAAGATTCTTCAACTTTAATATCAGAAAATATTTGATATTCCATTTTCAATCTATTTGGAAATAGTTTATTCCTATGAAAGTATGTGTATAATTTTCTTAGATAAAATCAAATAAAACCTGTTTTTTGACATATTTCTTGAGTTTTGATCAGAATTATTTTCCATGAAAACCATCAATTTTATCAGAAAATATATTACCACAATCAATGAACAAAGAATTATATTATCCCGATCATTTTAACTGTATATTTTTCCATGATAATCTTCAAGTTTGTCATGTTATTATATACTTTTCTACAATTTTATTGGAAATATATATCATATAAATCTTCAATCCTGTCATTACAAGTTTTTACTTCTTTTTAAAATCAATTTAGCCATGATTATCTTCCATTTTCTCTTTAATAGTCAAAGAATATTTTCATATTTGATGTGTTTATCTATATATTTGTACAATATTTTCAGAAATATTAAAATGTAAATCTTCAGTTTCATCATATAATATTTTACTTCGGTTTTCAATGAAAGAATGAAAAGGAAATTTAAAAAACCCAAAATTTAAAGTGTGTTTTGAATTATCAAGCATGCATCAGAACAAAGGGTTATTAAATGAAAATCACAAAGTGAAAATAAGATACCACATTTTGAATTTCCAAGTATTTTCGAAAAAAACACAACTTGGTCATTGTCCTTGTTTAAAAAACTCAACCTCATTGAAACCCTAAAGATAAAGGCACCACAACCTGAACTAAAGATACAGGAAACTCAATCTCAATGTTTCTAGAAATGATGTTTCATCTGGCTAGCTTTTACATAGTCAGAAGAGAATAATAAAAAAAAAACTTATCCATGTTCTTACATGGAAAACATGCATTCTATGATGGAAACAGCATTCTATGACACTGCCTTTACAGTCAAGAACTTCTCTGCTGTTGCCATGGTTATACAACTATTATGAGGTAAACATGCACACTCCTAGTCGGTTTGAGAACTGATTAACATAAGGAATTTTAATGTATGATCCTGAAATTGTTGTTAAAGTCACATGGATATGGTGATAATAGGTTATAGGACGTAACCCACTATAATTTTGCTCATGGTGATGGTGTAACATTTCCTTCTATATTTATATATACAAAGAATGTTAGGAACCTTATTACAAAATGCCTCTTTTGAAGGGTACATCAATCTTTGGAAAGACCATCAACTTTCAAGTGTTTTGAGATTCAATGGCAGTGGAAGTGAAATCCCAAAGGAAACCACAATGCCACTTGTAACACTGTCCAAATCATAGACATATGGACAAAAGGACCAGGGAAGCTCAACATAAGGGATGCTAAATGAGCAATGCTGTGAAATTCTTACTTCCATACAGGAATATGAGCACTTAGTTCATGAACTCACAGAAACTGTGATTATATAGATATTCATATACGACCAGACAGCTAGAATTTTGCAAATACTTAATGGGATGTGTTCTCCATCCTTCTCCTCCTAAGAGGATAAAGTAGCCCTTGGAAGCTGTTTGGAGGTGTGTTCTAACTAATGAGCAGCTTTTCTGTGTTCCAGTGGATAGACTCATACCCAAGTTCACATGGGCAGCATGTGAACTTAGGGAATTATCACATATGAAAGATGACATGAAATTGGGAGGGGCATATTAGATCGAAATTAAATGGTGTTTAACAGAGTAAATATTTGCATGTTAAGATTTTATTTCAGTGTATGGAGTCATGAAAATTTATATGGGAGCTGGCAAATTGAAATCATTTAAACCCAGAACCATTGCTTCTTCTTTCTGTCTCTGGCTTGTTAATATCCTCTTTCAGAGTTGGCCATATCCAAATGGTTCACAGAAGTAACTAACCACTCAAGAGTGCAGAGAGGCCAGATAAAACATCTGTTACCACCCATACTACTCAGTGAAACATCATGAATGCATGAGGTCATAAGATACTTGGAGCAGCCTGGGACAGGAGACTTCCCATTTCCATCTGTACCCAGACCTGATAGGGCCATAGAACTACATAGGCAAATAGAACAACAACAGAGCTGGTCTAGCAAGACTATGCACATACCTGTCTACACGGAGAGAACAGGGCTCCCAGGATCACAGACAGAGAGGCAATGTGATAGATTAGCCATATTCAGGGACAGCTATATATATCAGAGATGTTTTTAATTACACTTTTAATCAATTTGGCAATAGTTTATGCCCATCAATCTATTTGTATACTTTTCTATGATATAGTAAAATTTAACATGCTTTTCTTCATATTTCCTGATTTTTATCAGAAATACTTCACATGTAAACTTCAATTTTATTAGAAAATATATATAATTCCTCCATCAAGGAAGAGAGAAACATTTTTATGCCTACCAGATTATCTATAAAATTTTCCATGATACTCTTCAAATTTATCATTTTATTCTAAATTTTTCTACAATTGTATTAGATGGATTTATCATGTAAATCTTCAGTCTTGTCATAACATATTGCTACATCTTTTTAAAAATCACTTAAGCAACGATTTTTATGTCTACCATTTTTCTCACTAATATTCTAAAAACATTTTCACAATGGACATGTGTTTATATATATTTCTTCAATATTATCTTAAATATTTTCAATGTAAAACTTCAAATTTACCATAAAATGTTTTAACTTCCTTTGTATAAAGAAAAGGAAAACACAGAAAGTTTAAAGTCTGTTCTGAATTAGCAGTAAGGAATAAATACTTCCACCCACAAACCATTGGCTATTAATGAAAATTACAATGCTAAGAAGAAGATACCACACATTGAAGTTTCTGGTAGTTTCTAAAAGAAAAACAACTTGTCCATTGTCCTTGGTTAACTAACTCAACCACATGGAAAACACTCATGATAAAAGCACCACACCATTAAACTGAAGACAAAAAAACAAAAAAACAAAAAAACAAAACAAACAAAAAAAAACAAAAAAAAAACTCTATCTAAAATTAACAAAAAAAAAAATTTGTTCCAACTGGCTAGTGTCTCCAAAGTCAGAAGAGAATACTTCTGGGTTTAGAGGACAAAATCTTACCCATGTTTTTACACTGGGATGAACATAGCATGATTTGACAATGCCTTTACAGTCAAGAGCTACTCCACTGTTGCCATGGTTATACGACCATTATGATGTAAACATCCACTCTCTTAGTGGGGTTGAGGCCTGGTTAACATGAGGGATTTTAACATCTGCTAGTGAAATTGGAGGGAAAGGCTTGTGGATAGGAAGTTCATAGGTTATAGCATAGAGCCTGCTATAATTTTGCTATGGGGATGGTTGTAGCATTTCCTTTTATGTTTATGTTTATACACATAGTTTGCTAGGAACCTTAGTCCAAAAAGTTTCTTTTGAAGTATATAACTTTCCAGTGTTTAGAGATTAAGTGACAGTGAAAGTGAAATACAAAAGGATACCACAATGACACCTTTCCGCCATCCAAATCTCAGGGATCAGCAAAAATATGGACAAGGGAAGAATAGTGTAAGGGTCACAAAATGAACTATGCTATGAAATGTGCACTTCAGTACAGAAATATGGGCACTTACTTCATGAACACATACAAACTGCGTTTATCTAGTAATCCATATAAGACAAGACATCCAGAATTATGCAAATAGTCAGAAAAGAATAAAAACATATCCATGTTCTTACATGGACAACATGCATTCTATGATGGAAACAGCATTCTATGACACTGCCTTTACAGTCAAGGGCTTCTCTGCTGTTGCCATGGTTATACAACTATTATGAGGTAAACATACACTCTCCTAGTGGGTTTGAGACCTGATTAAACATGAGGAAATTTAGTGTCTGATCCTGAAATTGTTGGTAAAGTCACGTGGATACGGTGATAATAGGTTATAGGACTGAACCCACTATAATTTTGCTCATGGTGATGGTGTAACATTTCCTTCTATATTTATATACACAAGAATGTTAGGAACCTTATTATAAAATGCCTCTTTTGAAGGGTAAATCAATCTTTGGAAAGACAAACAACTTTCAAGTGTTTAGAGATTCAATGACAGTGAAAGTGAAATCCCAAAGGAAACCACAATGCCACTTGGCACACCGTCCAAGTCATGGAGATAAGCACAAAAGAGGACAAGGGAAGAACAATGTAAGGGATGCTAAATGAGCAATGCTGTTAAATGCTTACTTCCATACAGGAATATGAGCACTTACTTCATGAACTCACAGCAACTGTGATTATATAGCTATTCATATAAGTCCAGACAGCCTGAATTTTGCAAATACTTAATGGGAGGTGTTCTCCATTCTTCTCCTCTTAAGATGATAAAGTGGGAGTAGGAAGCTGTTTGGATGTGTGTTCCAAGAAATGAGCAGCTTTTCTGTGTTATAGTAGATAGACTCATATCCAAGTTCACCATGGGCAGCAGTAATTGACCTTAGGGCATTAGAACTAATAGAAAAATAGAACAACAACAGAGCTGGTCTAGCAAGTGTATGCACATACCTGTCTACACAGAGAGAACAGGGCTCCCAGGATCACAGAGAGGCTTACAAGTACATCAAAGTAACAGGAGCCAACAATTAATATTTTTTAATATCTCTTAAAAGGAAATCCAGGATACAATGAGAAGAAACAAAACTAAAGATTATAGGTATAGAATACAGTGAAGATTTACAACTTATAGGGCCAGTAAATACCTTAAAAATTATAGGCTAAAAGTGTCCTAACCTAAAGAGAAAGATGCTCATTAACATACAAGAAGCCTACAGAAGTTCAAACAAACTGGACCAGGAGTTATCGTCCAGTTGGCACAAAATAATCAAAACACCAATTGCACTAAACAAAGAAAGAATGTTATGAGCAGTAAGCAAGAAGGATCAAGTAACATATAAAGAAAGACTTATCATAATTACACAAGCCTTCTCACCAGAAACTATGAAAGCTAGGATTTCCTGGGCAGATCTCATGCAGACCCAAAGAGAATACAAAGCCCAGCCTAGACTACTATGCCCAGCAAAACTCTCAATCAACATAGACCGAATTCCCCAATGAAAAGACATAGAATAACAAATATTTTTCAGGTAATTTTTTTATTTCAAAGGTGTTTGTGCTTCATTCTTTATTAGATATATTCTTCATTCATCTTTCAAATGTTGTCCTTATTAATGATTCTCCAGTCACCCAACATCCCATAAACTATCTCATCTCTATTTTCTACCATTTCTATCATTTTCCATGATAATCTCCACTTTTATTATCATTTTCTCTATGGTTATTCAATTTTATCACAAAAATTTTCAATGAAAATATTCAACTTTACCAGACAATGTTTGCAACTCTACTTTCAATCAAATTAGCAATTTTCGATGCCTACACTTTTATCTTTAGAATTTTACAAGAAATATTCAATTTTAACGTGCTTTTCTACGTATTTCTTGAAAATTTCACAAATATTTTTCAAAAGAATCTTCAACTTTATCAGAAAATATTTGTAATTCCACTTTCAGTCAATTTGGACATAGTTTATGCATATCAATCTGTGTGTATAATTTTCTATGATAATGTCAAATTTAACGTGTTTTTCTACATATTTCTTAAATTTTAGCAGTAATACTTTCCATATAAACCATCAGTTTTAACCGGAATTATTTATAATTCCATAATCAATGAATAAAGGAATATTTTATCCCTATGTTTTTTTCTGTATAATTTTGCATGATAATCTTCAAATTTGTCATGTTATTCTATATTTTTTCCAATTTTATTGGAAATATTTATCATGTAAATCTTCAATGCTGTCATTACTTGTTTCTATTTCCTTTTTAAATCAACTTGAAATGAGTTTTATGCAACAGCTTTTTCTCTCTAATATTCGAAGAATATTGTGACTTGTGACTTGATCATCTATATTTCTTCAATATTTTCAATAATATATTCAATGTAAACTTCAATTTTATCATAAAATGTTTTTACTTCCTTTTACATTAAAATGAGAGAAATAGAAAAGAAAAAAAAAAACAAAGTTTAAAGTCATTTCTAAATTATCCAGCAGGCATCAATAATCGCACTTCCCGAACAATGGGCCATTCAATGAAAATAACAATGTTAAGAATAAGATACCACATCTTGAAGTTCCAAGTAGTTTCCAAAAGAACACAACTTGGTCATTGCCCATGGTTAAGTAAATCAACCACATGGTAAACCATAATGATAAAGGCACCATACCCTTTAACTAACGTCACAGAAAACTCTATCTCAAAGGTACTAGAAAACTATGCTCCATCAGGATAATTTTACAGAGTCAAAATAGACTACATGTGGGCTTTAGAATAAAAAGCTCATCCATGATCTTAGAAAGCGATGAAAACAGCATTCTATGACATTGACTTTATACTCAAGAGCTTCTCTGCTGTTGCTATGCTTATACTACTATTATGAGGTAAACAACCACTCTCCTACTGGGTTTGAGACATGATAAACATGAGGAAATTTAATGCCTGATCCTGAAATTGTTGTTAAACGCTCGTGGATATGGTGTTAATAGGTTATAGGACAGAACCTACTATAATTTTGCTCATGATCTTGGTGTAACTTTTCCTTCGATATTTATGTGAATACACATAGAAAATTAGGAACCTTATTAACCTAGCATTGTAATAATATTAGCAACATTATTACAAAATGCTTCTTTTGAAGGGTACAACAATCTTTGGAAAGACAAAACAACTTTCAAATATTTAGAGATTCAGTGACAGTGAAAGTGAAATCCGAAAGTAAATCACATCACCACTTGTCACACTGTCAAATTTGAAGAGATAAGCACCAAAAAGGACAAGGGAAGAATAATATAAGGGGCATAAAATGAACAGTGATGTGAAAGGCTGACTTCCCTACAGGAATATGGGCACTTAATTCATGAACTCACAACAACTGTGATTATAGAGTTGTCCATGTAAGATAAGACAGCCCGAGTTTTGCAAATAATTAACAGGATGTGTTCTCCATGATTCTCTTCTTAAGAGGATAAAGTGGCAGTTGGAAGCTGTTTGGATGTGTGTTCTAACTAATGACCAGGTTTTCTGTGTTCTAGTGGATAGACATATCCAAGTTCACAGGGGCAGAAGGAATTGAACTTAGTGAATTATCACATATGAAATATCACATGAAATTGTTAGGGGCATATTAGAGTGAAAATAAATGTTGTTTAACAAAGTTAATAGCAGCAAGTTAAGATTATATTTCAGTGTATGGAGGCATGAGAATTTATATGGGGGCTAGCAATTTCAAATAATTAAAACCCCAAAACATTGTTTTTTCTTTCTGTCTCTGGCTTAAACCCTCCCCTGCCACATTAGGCCATATACAAGTGGTGCACAGAGGTAGCTAACCACTCAGTAGTGCAGAGAGGCCAGATGACACAGGTAGGAACAATCCTGTGACTCAGAGCAAACAGCCTGAACCCCTGAGGACATAAAAGCCTAGGAATACCCTGAGACAAAAGACTTCCCATTTCGATCTGTACCCAGACCTGATAGGGCCGCAGAACTTCATAGAAAAATACCACGACAAGAGATCTGGTCTAGCAAGAATAGGTACATACCTGTCAAAACAGAGAAAACAGGGTTTCCAGGAGCACAGTTACAGAGGCTACATGATAGATTAGTCACTGTGAGAGACAGCAACACCAGCTAATACGAGAGATAACCTGATAGCAAAAGGCAAATGAAAGAACAGTACCAACAGAAAACAAAGAATCATTGCATTATCTTATACAAGTTCTCCAACAACAGCAAGTCCTAGATTCCACAAAACCCCAGATAAGCAGGATATGAATGTAAATACCTCACATGATGCTGATATATTTCAAGAAGGACATAAATAACTCCCTTAAGAAATTACAGGAGAACATGAGTCAACAGTTACAAGCCTTTAAAATTGAAACCCAAAAATCACTTTACGAAATAAAAGAGAACATGTGTCAACAGAGAGAAACCCTTAAGTAAGAACCAAAAATGAATCCACTGAATTATTACAGGAGAACATGAGCCAACAGGTAGAATTCCTTAAAGAGAAAAAAAAGAAAAATTATTTAAAAATACAGGAGAATATGGGTCAACAGGCAGGAGTCCTTTAAGAGGAAACACAATAATCACTCAAAGAAATACAGGAGAACATGGGTCAACAGACAGAATCGCTTAAATAGTAAACAAACCAAAAAAAAATTCAAAGTTTTACATGAATACAGATATTAACAAGTGAAGGAAGTACACAAAATCATTCAGGATCTAAAAACATCAGTAGAAACAAGTAAGGAAAAACAAAGGAGAAAATTGTTGGCTATAGAAACCCTTGGGAAGCAATCAGGAGTCATGGATGCAAACATCAACTATAGAATACAAGTGATAGAAGAAAGAATCACAGGTGATGAAGATAACATAGAAAACATTGACACAACAGTCCAAAAAATGCAAAATGAAAAAAATCTTTCAGCCCCAAACATCCAGGAAATCAAGGACAATATGAGAAGACCAAACCTAAAGATTATATGTATAGAATAGAGTAAAAATTTACAACTTTTAGGGCCAGTAAATACCTTCAGCAAAATATAGGAGAATGCTGCCTTAAACCTAAAGACAGGGATGCCCATGTCAGTAAGAGAGAAGGATCAAGTAACATATAAAGACAGACTTATGAGAATTACACCAGCCTTCTCACCAGAAATTATGAAAGCTAGAAGTTCCTGGGCAGATCTCATACAGACCCAAAGAGAACACAAATACCAGCCTAGACTCCTATACCCAGCAAAAGTCTTAATCACTATAGATGGAGAAACCAAAATATTCCATGATAAAACTAAATTTACAAAATAATTATCTTTCTAAAAATCCAGCCCTATAAAGGACAATAGGTGGAAGATGCCCACGATCGCAAGGAAACTAAACCCTAGAGAAAGGAAGAAATTAGTCTTCCAACCCTGCAACGGAAGGTAACAACACAAATATATATATATATATATATATATATATATATATATATATATATATATATATATATACCCTCAAAAGTAACATGAGCCATCAGTTACTATTTATTTAATATCTTTTTTTAACGATATATTTTTTATGTACATTTCAAATGATTTCCCCTTTTCTAGCCTCCCACTCCCCGAAAGTCCCATAAGCCCCGTTCTCTCCCCCTGTCATCCCAACCAACACTTCCCACTTCCCCATTCTGGTTTTGCCTAATATTGCTTCACTGAGTCTTTCCAGAAGAAGGGGCCACTCCTCATTTCTTCTTGTACCTCAATTGATGTGTGGATTATGTTTTGGATATTCCAGTTTTCTAGGTTAATATCCACTTATTAGTGAGAGCATACCATGATTCACCTTTTGAGTCTGGGTTACCTCACTTAGTATGATGTTCTCTAGCTCCATCCATTTGCCTAAGAATTTCATGAATTCATTGTTTCTAATGGCTGAATAGTACTCCATTGTGTAGATATACCACATTTTTTGCATCCACTCTTCTGTTGAGAGATACCTGGGTTCATTCCAGCATCTGGCAATTATAAATAGGGCTGCTATGAACATAGTAGAGCATGTATCCTTATTACATGGTGGGAAATCCACTGGGTATATACCCAGGAGTGGTATAGCAGGATATTCTGGAAGTGAGGTGCCCAGTTTTCGGAGGAACCGCCAGATTGATTTCCAGAGTGGTTGTACCAATTTGCAACCACACCAGCAGTGGAGGAGTGTTCCTCTTTCTCCACATCCTCGCCAACACCTGCTGTCTCCTGAATTTTTAGTTTTAGCAATTCTGACTGGTGTAAGGTGAAATCTCAGGGTTGTTTTGATTTTCATTTCCCTAATGACTAATGAAGTTGAGCATTTTTGAAGATACACACAGACCTGATTGTAGTAAACCTCTCATGAGGGCAGAGAGGAGAGATAACACAGGCAGGACCACTTCCACTAATCAGATAAAATAGACTGAAGCACTGAGGATATAAGAAGCTAGGAACAGCCTAGGCCAGGAGAATTCCCATTTCCATCTGCACCCAGACCTGAATGTCCGCAGAATTACATAGAGAAATACAACCATAAGAAAGCTGATCTAGCAAGAATATGTAAATACCTGTATACACAGAGAGAACAGGGCTCCAAAGAGCAATGAAACAGAGGAAACATGATACATCAGCCACAGTCAGAGACAGAAATACCAGTTATTACCAGAGAAAACCAGATGGCAAAGAGCAAATGCCAGTACATTACCAGCAGAAAACAAGGAAACATAGCATCATCTGAACCAAGTTCTCCAACAACAGCAAGTCCTAGATTCCCCAACACCCCCAAAAAAGCAAGATCTGAATATAAAATCACATCTCATTATGCTGATAGAAGATTTCAATAAGTACATGAATCACTCCCTTAAAGAAGTACAGGAAAACCTGAGTCAAGAGTTCCAAGCCTGTACAAAGGAAACACAAAATTCTCTTTAAAAAGGAAAGTAGAACATGGGTCAACAGGCAGAAGCTCTTAAGGAGAAAACTAATATGAATCCCTTAAATTATTGCAGGACAACATGGGTCAACAGGTAGCATTACTTACAGAGGAAAAACCAAATCACTTAAAGAAATACAGGAGAACATGTGTCAACAGGTAAAAGCCCTTTAAGGGGAAAACCCAATATTCACTCATACAGAAGAACATGGGTCAAAATGCAGACGCCTTTACACAGCAAACAGCAACGAAAAACAATGGTTAAATTATTACATGAATACAGAAATAAGTGAAGAAAGTTAACAAAACCATCGAGGATCAAAAAACAGCAATACATACCACTAAGCAAACTGAAAGGGAGAAAACTATTAGAGATAGAAACCTTTAGAAAGAAATCAGGAGTCATAGATGCAAACATCAGCAATAGAATAAAAGTGATAGAAGAAAGAATCTGAGGTGTTGAACATTTTATAGAAAGCATTGTGACAACAGTCAAAACATGCAAAATGTGAAAAGTTTGTAAACCAAAAGATCCAGCAATTCCAGGAAACAATGAAAAGTCCAAACCTAAGGATTATAAGTGTAGAAGACAATGATGATTTACACCTTATTGGGACAGGAAATACCTTCAACAAAATTATAGAAGAAAACTGCCCTAACCTAAAGAGAGAGATGACCATGAATATACTTCAAACATACTGGATCAGTACAGAAAGTATTCCTGGCACAAAATAAACAAAACATCAAATGCAGTAAACAAAGAAATATTAAGAGCAGTAACGGAGAATGATCAAGTAACATATAAAGTCAGACTTATCAGTATTACCTCAGCATTCTCACAAGAATCTACTAAAGCACAAAGTTCCAGGGAATATCTCATACAGACCCAGAAATACCAAAAATGCCAGCCTAGATTACCCAGCAAAAGTCCCAATCATCATAGACGGAGAAACCAAGATATTCAATGATAAAACCAAATTTATGCAATTAACTTTCCAAAAGTCCAGCAATACAAATCATAATTGGAGGGAAATGCCAACACAAAGAAGGAAACTATACCCAAGAAAAAGCAAGAAAGTAATCTTCCAACAAAGCAAACAGAAGATTAACCACACAAATAAAGAAATTACATCAAAAGTAAGAGGAGCCAACATTGATTCCTTAAAACCTCTTAACATGAATGGACACAATTCCCCAATAAACAGACATAGAATACCATTTTTTTCCAGGTAAATCTTGAATTTTATCAGAAACAATGTTTATAATTTCTTTTTTAAGAAATCTTGTAATGTTTTATATGTCAAAGTATTTTCTGCTCTTTTATATTAGATATATTCTTCATTCACCTTTCTAATATTGTCCCTATTGCTGGTTTTCCAGCCCCCAACCCTAAATTCTCATAAGCTGTCTCACCTCATTGTCTACCATTTTATCCATACAATTTTACATGATAATGTTCACTTTTAACATGATTGTCTCCATGTCCCTTCACTTTTATCAGAATAATTTTCCATGAGTATATTCAAATTTATCAGAAAATATTTGCAATTCTACTTTCAATCAAATTAGAAATATTTAAGCCTACCATTTTATCTGTAGAATTTTACAAGAAATAGTCATTTTTAACATGATTTCCTATATAGTTTTTGAAATTTGTCAGAAAAATTTCCAAAAAAATCTTCAACTTTAATATAAAAAAATATTTAAAATTCCACTTTCAGTCATTTGGAATTAGTTTATTCCAATGAAACTATGTGTATAATTTTCTTAGATAAAGTCAAATTAAACGTGTTTTTCTACACATTTCTTGCGTTTTTATCTGAATTATATTCCATGAAAAACATCTATTTTATCAGAAATTATATAACCATCATCAAAGAACAAAGAATTATTTCATGCCTACCATTTTAACTCTATATTTTTCCATGATATTCTTCAAGTTTGTCATGTTATTATATATTTTTCTAGAATTTTATTGGAAATATATATCATGTAAATCTTCAATCTTGTCATAACACGTTTTTGCTTCTTTTTTAAATCAATTTAGCAATGATTATTTATCTAACATTTTCTCTTTAATATTCGAAGAATATTTTCATATTTGATGTGATTTTCTATATATTTGTTCAATATTTTCAGAAATATTACACATGCAAATCTTCAATTTCATCATAAAATATTTTACTTCCATTTGAAGGGGAAAGAATGAAAAAGAAATTTAAAAAACCCAAAGTTTAAAGTGTGTTTTGAATTTTCAAGCATGCATCAGAACCAAGGGTTATGAAATGAAAATCACAAAGGTAAGAATATGATACCACATTTTGAATTTCCAAGTATTTTCCAAAATAACACAACTTGGTCATTGTCCTTGTTTAACAAACTCAACCTCATTGAAAGCCCTAAGGATAATGGCACCACATCCTTTAACTAAAGACACAGAAATCTCAATCTCAATGTTTCTAGAAATTATGTTACATCTGGCTAGCTTTTACATAGTCAGAATAGAATAAAAAACTTATCCATGTTCTTACATGGAAAACATGCATTCTATGATGGAAACAGCATTCTATGACACTGCCTTTACAGTCAAGAGCTCCTCTGCGGTTGCCATGGTTATACAACTATTATGAGGTAACCATGCACTCTCCTAGTGGGTTTGGGACATGATTAACATGAGGAATTTTAATGTATGATCCTGAAATTGTTGTTAAAGTCACGTGGAAATGGTGATAATAGGTTATAGGACAGAACCCACGATAATTTTGCTCATGGAGATGGTGTAACATTTCCTTCTATATTTATATACACAAAGAATGTTAGGAACCTTATTACAAAATGCCTCTTTTGAAGGGTACATCAATCTTTGAAAAGACCATAAACTTTCAAGTGTTTCGAGATTCAATGACAGTGAAAGTGAAATCCCAAAGGAAACCACAATGCCACTTGTCACACCGTCCAAATCATGGAGATAAGCACCAAAGAGGACAAGGGAAGAACAATGCAAGGGATGCTAAATGAGCAATGCTGTGAAATGCTTACTTCCATACAGGAATATGAGCACTTAGTTCATGAACTCACAGCAACTGTGATTATATAGATATTCATATATGACAAGAAAGCTCGAGTTTTGCAAATACTTAATGGGATGTGTTCTCCATGCTTCTCCTCTTAAGAGGATAAAGTGGCAGTTGGAAGCTGTTTGGAGGTATGTTTTAACTAATGAGCAAGCAGCTTTTCTGTGTTCTAGGTGATAGACTCATATCCAAGTTCACATGGGCAGCAGTAATTGAACTTAGGGAATTATCACATATGGAAGATGACATGAAATTGGGAGGGGCATATTAGAGCGAAATTAAATGGTGTTTAACAGAGTAAATAGTTGCATGTTAAGATTTTAATTCAGTCTATGGAGGCATGAAAATTTATATGGGAGGTAGCAAATTGAAATCATTTAAACCCAGAACCATTGCTTCTTCTTTCTCTCTCTGGATTGTTAATATCCTCTTCCAGAGTTGCCCATATCCAAGTGGTGCACAGACTTAGCTAACCACTCAGGAGTGCAGAGAGTCCAGATGAAACAGGTATTACCACCCATACTACTCAGGGAAACAGAATGAATCCCTGAGGTCATAATTGTCTTAGAGCAGCCTGAGGCAGGAGACTTCCCATTTCCATCTGTACCCAGACCTGATAGGGGCATGGAAATACATAGGCAAATAGAAAAACCACAGAGCTGCTCTAGCAAGAATATGCACATACCTGTCTACATGGAGAGAACATTGCACCAGGATCACAGACAGAGAGGTTATATGATAGATTAGCCATATTCAGAGACAGCTATCTATATCAGAAATGTTTGTAATTACACTTTTAATCAATTTGGCAGTACTTTATGCCTATCAATCTATTTGTATACTTTTCAATGATATAGTCAAATTTAACATGCTTTTCTTCATATTCCTGAATTTTCTTAGAAATACTTACCAAGTAAACATCAATTTTATTAGAAAATGTATATAATTCTTCCATCAAGAAAGATAGAAACATTTTTATGCCTACCTGATTATCTGTAAAATTTTCCATGATAATCTTCAAGTTTATCAAGTTATTATATATTTTTCTACAATTGTTTTAAATGTATTTATCTTGTAAATCTTCAGTCTTGTCATCACAAATTGCTACTTCATTTTAAAATCAATTAAGCAACGATTTTTTTCAACCATTTTCCTCACTAAAATTCTATAAATATTTTCACAATTGACATTTTTCTATATATTTCTTCAATATTACTGGAAATATTTTCAATTTAAATCTTCAATTTTACCATAAAATATTTTTACTTCCTTTGTATAAAGAAAAAGAAAACACACAAATTTTAAAGTCTGTTCTGAATTATCAGGAAGGAATAAATATTTGAACATGGGCTATTTAATGAAAACTACAATGCTAAGAAGAAGATACCTTACTTTAAAGTTCCACATAGTTTCTAAAAGAAAACAACTTGGCCATTGTCCTTGGTTAACTAAATCACCCACATGGAAAACACTAATTATAAAAGCACCACACCCTTTAACTAAAGCCAAAAAAAAAAAAAAAAAAAAAAAAAACCAAACCAAAACAAAACAAAACAAAAAAAACCCTCTATCTAAAAGTTAATAAAAAAAATCCATAGTCAGAGGAGACTACTTCTGGGCTTTAGAGGAAAAAAATCTTGCCCATGTTCTTACACTGATGAAAATAGCATGCTTTGACAATGCCTTTATAGTGAAGAGCTACTCCAATGTTGCCATGGTTATGCAACCATTATGATGTAAACATCAACTCTCTTAGTGGGTTTGAGGCCTGGTTAACATGAGGGATTTTAACATCTGGTACTGAAATTGGAGGTAAAGGCTTGTGGATAGGAAGTTCATAGGTTATAGCATAGAGCCTACTATAATTTTGTTCATGGGGATGGTGTAGCATTTCCTTTTATGTTTATGTTTATACACATAGATTGCTAGGAACCTTAGTCCAAAAAGTTTCTTTTGAAATGTATACCTTTTCAGTGTTTAGTGATTAGGTGTCAGTGAAAGTGAAATACAAAAGGATACCACAATGATACCTTTCCACCATCCAAATCTCAGATTTCCTGAAAAAATGGAGAAGGGAAGAACAGTGTAAGGGACACAAAATGAGAAATGCTCTGAAATGCCCACTTCAGTACAGAAATATGGGCACTTAGTTCATGAACACATACCAACTGTGTTTATCTAGTTATCCATCTAAGACAAGGCATACAGGATTATGCAAATAATTAAGAGGATATGTTCTTCATGCTCTACCTCTTAGGAGGATAAAGTGTCAGTTGGAAGCTCTTTGGAAGGCTGTTCTAACTAATGAGCAGCTGCCACGGTGGCCCAGTGATGTCTGTAAAATGATATTTTACAGACAGGGGCGGAAAAGTAATGCCTCTTTGGAATAAGGGAACTCTCTGGAAGCTCTGGAAGCTGATTATCTCACCTGGCAATTTACTGTACTCTCTTACTTTCTGGCTATTTAAGATGGGCCCTTAGTTCTCAAGCAGCAGTTTGCCCTGACTTCCTCCTTTTCTCTCTTCACCGGGATTCCTAAAGCCTGGCTGATAATCAGGTCTTTGAAGTCGACTCACTGACCACCAACCCTGTTTTAGAATTTCAGTAATACCCACTCTTCCTGTATAAAAATCCTTGCCTTAGAGCTCCAAAATACATTCAGTTCAAACCACCTCTGTATTTGTGTGGTTTGTTCTGTCTCTAATCTCAGCCGGACCCGTGCCTTCCTGGACCAGAGGACCCTTGTTATCCCACAGCAGACCCACAGTCTATAATAGCTGGTGCCTGAACAGGGACCTTGGACTGGTAACCTTTCTCTTTCTTTCTTTTTTCTCAAGGTAACAGACTGGCTCTTGCCAGGGAGCTACAGTCCCGCCAGTAAAGACTAACTGGTTAAGTGCAAGGAATCCAATTTTGTAGTAACATGGGGCAATCTGAGTCAAAGCAGGAACGAATGTTTCTTTCAGTATTTGAGCATATTATGGCCGGTAGAGGTTTAAAAGTTTCAGAAAATACAACCAGAGAGTTCTTTGACTTTCTAAAGAAAGCAAGCCCTTGGTTCCCAGCGGAAGGTTCTTTATCTCTATCAGACTGGAAGAAAGTAGGCAAAGATATGAAAAAGTATGTTCAGAAGCATGGTGAAGGGGAGCTCCCTGTAGGTAGCATGTCTCATTGCGGCTCATGGTTCTACCACGTCTGCAGGGTGGTACAGGTGGTGTGCACGTGTGGGCATCGCGAGCAGTGGCAGCCGCAAGGCAGCTACCAGACAGCATGTTCGAGCGAGCGCAGAAACCAACACTGGCGAGCAGACCTAGGAGCACTCCCACCCGCCATTGCTTCTGCTACGCTGCTGCACTCCTCCCGCCTGCACCACTACTGCCCGCACCACTGCTTCCTGCACTGCCACTGCTGCCACCTGCAGCCACAGCCACAGCCTTAGCCACGGCCTCAGTCGCAGTCACTGCCGCAGCTGCCGTAGCAACCACCACTGCAGCCACAGCTGCTGCCGCATCCTGCACGTGCTGCTGCACTGCCCGCTGCCCGCTGCTGCCCCACGCACCGCCACCACTGCCACTTGGTTTGCCTCTGAGCCACTAAACCAAATAGTTCCACGTTCCTGGATATCGGATTGCACTCCCTTAGGGAACACCATTGGTCTAAACGGTAAGGTACTTCGGTTTGCGGGGGATTTCTTAACTGCAGAAGGGATCTGGCCAATCTTTTCTGGAGCTAGGTGCCTCCCCAGATAACACTCGTTTTAGGACACTCAAACCCCAGGTGTCTCCTAATCCAGAAGTAATTCTGAGTCTCCCCATTGGCTTTCACAGCTGTCCACGCAAACCATGGTCCAGGCGGGATACTTCTTCCGGCTTTATTGCCGCAGTTCTCAGGGGTCCTCATGATGGTCTGGACCCTCTGGCTTAGCTGCCGTTATTTGTTATATACACTCTTCGGGACGCCGATTGTGTAATAACAATACCCCCACCCACCTGGTGGGTAATAGAGTGTCTTCACCGGTACCTCCAGGCACCCCACTGGGATGTCTACTGGAAAATCTCAAGTCTCTGAAACTAACGCACGATTTGAGGCGGCCAAAACTAATAAACCTCTGTAATAAGGTCTGGACTCAATATAAGCTAGACAATAATTCCAAATGCCCACCTAATGGCACCCTAGATCCAATTGTTTTAAGGGATCTTAAACAATTGGATCAGCAATCCGGTAAATGGGACCAAATCCTATACGTTCAAGCTTTTATCTATCTGATGTTTATATGATTCTTACTAGCAATTTACTTCCTGATGAACGCAGGCGAGATTGGGAAGAGGCAAAAATGCATGCAGACGAAATTGACCAGACAGACAGAAGCTATCCAATTGGATCTCAGACAGTGCCTGACTAAGACCCGCAATGGGATTATAATTCCACAGCTGGTATTTTAGCCAGAGACAGGTTTGTTACATGCCTTCTAGCTGGTCTCAGAAAGGCAGCTTTAAAGCCAATAAAATTTGAAAAACTCTAAGAGGTTGTCCAGGATAAACAGGAAAATCCATCTCAGTTTTTAGAACGCCTCACGAAGGCTTTGTTACAATACACTAATCTAGATCCTGAGAATCTGGAAGGTAAGCAACTCTTAATGACTTATTTCTTTTCCCAAAGCTATCCCGACATAAGAGCTAAACTTAGACTCTTGGAGAGAGGAACCCTGACTCCACAGGCGGAAGTCTTTGCGCAGGCCTTCAAGGTATACCATGAGAGAGATGAAAAAGCCCGAAAACAAAAGTACCACATGCTGGCAAAAGCTGTCTGACCAGCACCAGCTACCACCCCGGGCTCGGGGCCTTCCAAGGCTCAGGTACCATCAGCTCCCTGCTATAGATGTGGTCAATCAGGTCACTGGGCAAAGATTTGCCCCAACCCCCGCAAGCCAAGGGGACCATGTCCTAAGTGTCATCATGGGGGTCACTGGGCAGTCGACTGTCCTAATGTTATGCAGAACAGAAGGCCATCCCGCCCAGAAACCCCTCCTACTGACCTCCTAGGCTTGGCTATGGATGAATGAAGGGGCCAGAGCTCCCTCAACCCGACCTCACCCATCACTAGCAGGGAGCCCCAGGTAACTATCGTGGTATGTGGAAAGCCCATCTCTTTCCTTCTGGATACCAAGGCCACTTACTCAGTCCTGGTGGAATTTTGGCGCTCCACTTCACCCTTGCATCTTCCCATAGTCGGGATAGGAGGACAGCTTTACCTTCCTCATCAGACCCCATCACTTAGCTGCACTTTTAGAAATATACCCTTCACCCATTCCTTTTTGGTAGTGCCAACTTCTCCCATTCCCTTATTAGGAAGGGATCTTTTAGTTAAGTTGGGAGCTTCAATTTCTTTTGCTCCCCCCACTCGCCTAAACCCGAGCTCGCTAGCGGTTCCCCTACTTCTCCTTCTAGCCAATCAACCTACTAACACTAACATGTTATTTCCTCTACCAGCTTCTCAGGTTTGGGACGTCCAGAACCCCTCTGTTGCAAAACATCACTCTCCCGTTGTCATCCAGTTACTGGACCCTACCAGGTACATCTCCCAAGCTCAATACCCTCTTTCTCTCTCCAGAGCCTCAGGGGACTTAAGCCTATCATTTCTGATCTCTTAAGGAAAAAGCTTCTTCGTCCCACTTCTTCTCCTTTCAATACCCCTATACTAGCAGTTAAAAAGCCTAATGGTACCTATCACCTGGTTCAAGACCTCAGGCGCATTAATGCTGCAGTGGTTCCTCTCCATCCTGTCATAGCTAATCCTTACACACTTCTTTCTACTATCCCCTCAGGAACTTCTCATTTCTCAGTCCTAGATCTAAAGTACGCATTTTTCTCTATCCCTCTTGATGCCCAGTCACAGAACATATTTGCCTTTACCTGGACGGATCCTGACACCCACTTTTCTACCCAACTTACCTGGACTGTTCTACCTCAGGGATTTCGAGACAGCCCACACCTATTTGGCCAGGCTCTAGCTTCTGACTTACTTTCTTTATCGCTCCCCAGATCTAAAATTCTTCTTTATGTAGATGACGTCCTCGTCTGTAGTCCATCTCTAGAGATTAGCCAAGCTGACACCTCTGCTCTTCTAAATTTCCTTTCCAGTCGAGGCTACAGGGTCTCTCCCTCTAAAGTTCAACTGTACACTCCTCAGGTTACTTATTTGTGATTAACAATTACCCCAACCCATAAGGCTATTACCTTAGATAGAAAAAATCTAATTCAGTCTTTAACTGTTCCTTCTACAAAGGAAGAGATTTTATCATTCCTAGGAATGGCTAGCTTTTTACGTTCTTGGGTTCCTTCCTTCTCCCTCCTCTCTCGACCCTTATATGAGGCAGCATTAGGCCCCACCCGCGAACCTCTTCTCAAATCTGTTGCCAAGCCCTTTCAGAGGCTCCAACAGGCTCTCCTTAAGGCCCCAGCCTTACGTCTCCCTGATCTGACTCACCCTTTTTCCCTCTATGTAACTGAAAAAGAGGGATTTGCCCTTGGAGTCTTAGGCCATCAACTGGGACCTTCCTTTACACCTGTAGCATACTTGTCAAATAGACTGGATTTAAACATCCAGGGATGGGCACCTTGTATTCTTGCCTTAGCAGCTGCTGACCTCCTTATTCGAGAATCAAAGAAATTAACCTTGGGGTCTCCTATAACTGTGCTCTCTTCTCATAACCTGTCACAGCTCATAACTTACCAAGGCCTGCAGACTCTACCTCCTTCTAGAGTTTTTCTCTCCAGGTAGCGCTAATAGAAGATTCCACGCTCACCTTCCAATCATGTCCTCCTCTTAATATTTCTACTCTTCTCCCCCGACCTAATACTAACCACTCCCTGTCTCATTCCTGCACTGAGACTTTAGAGCAACTATTACATCATCCTTCACACATACAGGAGGGTACATTGCCTCAAGCCACTTATACTTGGTACACAGATGGAAGCTCCTTTCTATATGAAGGGACTAGAAAAGCTACCACTGAGGTGGTAGAGGCACAGGCCCTTCCTGTACACACCACTAATCAACAGGCTGAGCTGATAGCTCTCACCCGTGCCTTTCAACGGGCACAGGGACAATCCTTCAATGTCTATACAGATTCTAAATATGCCTTCCATATCCTCCTGTCCCATGCTGCTATCTGGAAATAGCGCGGGCTACTTACCACAACTGGAGGATCAGTAACTAATGCAAACCATATTTTAGCCTTGCTAAAGGCCTCTCATCTCCCCAAAGCTTTTGGGATTGTCCATTGCAGATCTCACCAGACGGATGACCCTATTGTATCTAAGGGAAAGAACCGAGCTGATTAGGCAGCCAGAGCTGCGGCCCTTAGGGGGATAAACTCATCTCGCCTTCCCCGAGACATCCTTACACTACAACCCACATCTCTACCTCCACCCCCTGACACTCGCCAAACTATCCTATCTTCACCAACTCTTTCATCCTAACAGCCGAGCGTTATCTTCTTTTGTTAAGACCCACTTACAGCCTACTCCTGAAGACTTAAATTTCTTAAAATCTATCACTGCTTCTTGTAAAATCTGTCAGATGTCAGATTCCAACTCGAGGTATCGAAGTACCCCTTTCCCTACCCATCAGGCTAG
Source organism: Apodemus sylvaticus (assembly GCF_947179515.1). Lineage (NCBI taxonomy): Eukaryota > Metazoa > Chordata > Mammalia > Rodentia > Muridae > Apodemus > Apodemus sylvaticus. Next base: position 95,062,848 of record NC_067495.1, on the reverse strand, counting down.
AGGTTCCCTTCCTGGAACTGACTGGCAGCTTGACTTTACCCATATGCCTACAGTCAAGCGTTCCAAGTACCTCCTAGTCTTGGTGGACACCTTCTCGGGCTGGGTAGAAGCCTTTCCTACCACTAACAAAAGGGCTCAGACAGTCTCTGATCTCCTACTCCAAGAGATCATCCCCGGATTTGGTGTTCCAACCTCCCTTCAGTCAGACAATGGTCCTGAATTTACTTCCCAGATCTCTCAGAGTCTATCTAAGGCCTTAAACATCCCTTGGCATTTTCAGATTCCTTACCATCCTCAAACTTCAGGTAAGGTAGAAAAAACTAATCGCTCTTTAAAAACTACTCTTGCCAAGCTGTCACAGGAACTTCATCTTGACTGGGTAAAACTCCTACCTCTGGCTCTTTTCAGGCTAGGAGCTCTCCCCAAGTGACCTATTCTCATCTCACCCTTTGAACTTATGTATGGACGTCCAGTTTTAACTCCTGGTCTCTCACCTAAATGCTCTCCCCTCCAAGACCACCTACTCACCCCATTACTTTGCCACCTTCGCTCTCTCCTATGGGACTTTGCTGACCACCATCTACCGTGGCCACAGACTGTCTCCTGTCCACTACCTGTCAACATTGGAGACCAAGTCCTCTTATCCCCTCCAGATCATCGGCCCTCACCTCTCTCTCCCAAATGGCAGGGCCCTTTTAAGGTGATTCTTGAGACCCCTACAGCCGCTAAACTCGAAGGATTTCCTCATTGGGTCCATCTATCTCACCTTAAACCTTTCATCCCTCCACCTAAAGATAACTCTTCTTCATACACGTCAACCCTGACAGGACCGTGCTCTATTAAATTCCGGAGGACATCGAGACCATCCACCTTGTTCCCAATTCCAGAACATGAGACTCCACTCCGGCAGCCGAGCTCGACCTCATTGGATTAGACATGGGTTTCTTGTCCTACCCCTGCTGTTCTTCATTTCCATCCAGGGCAGTCCTTACATCTGGAGATTTGAGGTTCAAGAAACCCCCACAGATAACAGTCTTTCCAAATAGGGTCAGGAAACTGCTCTATAGCCGGATGCCAGGTACCGATCCAAATCGCGATCATCCCTGTATCTGTTATCCCATCTAAGTATTATGATCTCTATACTTGCTTTCTCTTTGACCAGACAGAAGATTACTGTAAAAAATGGCCAGATGAATATGGGGGCTGCCCATATTGGTCTTGTCAGATACATATGCTAGAATCACGGGTCAATCATTTCTTCTATCAACACTGCAAGACAATTTTCTTCTACATACAAGACCTGTGGGATTCCAGGTCGGAAACAGGAGTTGTTGGTAAGCTCTATCATAAAAAACAGCCCAGTCCCCCAATAAGTACCATCCATATTGAGAGAAAGTATATCTCAATCGCCCAACCCCTAGATATTAGAAAAGTGGGGGAGATAATTAAACACTCCTCTAAGGTCCTTGATTCTTTGACAGCACCCCTCATAAATGGCACTAACTTGTCATTTCGCCTGTTGTTTCAAACCTTGACCTCAGCATACCAGCTCCTTAATGTCACCAGGCCAGGTCGCTTTAAGGATTGTTGGTTATGTGTACCCCCAGGGATTGACTCAAAACTGTCACTTACAGCTTCTCTGGTGATACTGCCAAATAACCTTACCTCACCTTTTGTTAGCTGTCCTGACTCCGATGTCACCATGGCTCCGTACCTTACCTCTGTCCCTCTCTTTGGCATGGCAAACTGTTTTCAGACGTCTGGGACACGTTCTGTAGGAACATTAAGCTCCCTAGACTATAATAAAACCGTAAGCCTTGATATATCATCTCTGCCAAAATGCCCTGCAATCCAAAGCACATCAATTCTTTGTGGCACTCAGGTATATCATCGCCTACCTGCCAGCTGGTCAGGAGTTTGCACGTTGGTACTCCTTTTCCCTGAGGTGGGAGTGATCCAGGGAAATGAGCCCTTGCCAGTCCCAGTTATAAATATGATAGCTGCTCGACGCGAGAGAGCAGTTCAGATCGTGCCTCTTTTGGTAGCTACAGGAATAGCCATAGGTGTTGGTACAGGTGTGGCAGGGATAACAACTTCTCTGGCCCAATACAATACATTCACTTCCCAGTTTAAAAGTGACCTTCAGGGAATGACTGAAACTGTGCTTACTATCCAGAAGCAGATTGATTCTTTGGCAGCTGTGGTGCTTCAGAACCGACGGGGCTTAGATGTTTTAACAGCTAAGGAAGGTGGTCTTTGCCTGTTCCTCCAAGAAGAATGCTGTTTCTATGTGAACCAATCCGGGATAGTGAGAAACAAAATCCAGGAACTTCAGACAGACATAAAGAACTTCAGAGATCGTGAGACCTCCAGCTCTGACATTTTCGAAAACCCTATATGGAAGTGGATACAGCCTCTTGTAACACCTTTTCTAGTCATCTTCCTGGTGTTATTGTTTGCTCCCTGCCTAATTAATCTTGTTTCTACATTCCTTCAATGACAAATGCAAAAAATTTCTAACCAAACTATTAATCAGCTTCTGTTACAGAATTACCAGCCTCTGCCCACGGAAGAGCCCCCGTCCCCAGATGTAGCTGATGCCAACATGCACCAGGTAGACCCCGATGATGAAAGTCATCTAAACCCCAAAATTGACAATGCCCCTAGGCAGCAGGAAATAGTTTAAGAGACAGGGCGCCCTCACTCCTTTTCATCATCGGGTCCCCCCTCCCTTTTCTTTTTCTTTTTCTTTTTAATGAAAGAAATGCAGGAATGTAGGTACCCGAGGCCTGCAAAGCTTGAGACGCCATACAAGCAATGTATAGGTCTGTTGCCAAGTCAACAGCTGCCGTTTACCCAGAATTCCATAGCCAACCTTTACCTGTAATTACCTCACCCCCGGTATATAACCTGGCAGCGCTCCTTTCCTCACTCTCTCTTTCTCTTCTCCCCTTCCTTCCCAACGGCTACCCCTTCCCTATCTTAAATAAAGCCCCACGTGGAACTATCTGGTCTAGCATGTCTCATTGCGGCTCACAGTTCCACCGTGTCCACAGCGCGGTGCCCTTGGTGTGCAAGTGTGGGCACAGAGAGCAGCGACAGCCACAGCTGCAACACAGCGAGCAGACAGGACTTTCTTTTTTTTTTTTAATCATTCAATATATATTTTTTTATTCGATATAATTTTTTATTTACATTTCAAATGATTCCCATTTTCTAGCCCCCCACTCCCCGAAAGTCCCGTAAGCCCCCTTCTCTTCCCCTGTCCTCCCACCCACCCCTTCCCACTTCCCCGTTCTGGTTTTGCAGAATACTGCTTCACTGAGTCTTTCCAGAACAAGGGGCCACTCCTCCTTTCTTCTTGTACCTCATTTGATGTATGGATTATGTTTTGGGTTTTCCAGTTTTCTAGGTTAATATCCACTTATTAGTGAGTGCATACCATGATTCACCTTTTGAGTCTGGGTTACCTCACTTAGTATGATGTTCTCTAGCTCCATCCATTTGCCTAGGAATTTCATGAATTCATTGTTTCTAATGGCTGAATAGTATTCCATTGTGTAGATATACCACATTTTTTGCATCCACTCTTCTGTTGAGGGATACCTGGGTTCTTTCCAGCCTCTGGCAATTATAAATAGTGCTGCTATGAACATAGTAGAGCATGTATCCTTATTACATGGTGGGGAATCCTCTGGGTATATGCCCAGGAGTGGTATAGCAGGATCTTCTGGAAGTGAGGTGCCCAGTTTTCTGAGGAACCACCAGACTGATTTCCAGAGTGGTTGTACCAATTTGCAACCCCACTAGCAGTGGAGGTGTGTTCCTCTTTCTCCACACCCTCTCCAACACCTGCTGTCTCCTAAATTTTTAATCTTAGCCATTCTGACTGGTGTAAGGTGAAATCTCAGGGTTGTTTTGATTTGCACTTCCCTAATGACTAATGAAGTTGAGCATTTTTTGAGATGCACACAGACCTGATTGTCCACAGAATTACATAGAAAAATAAAATCCACAAGAAAGCTGATCTAGCAAGAATATGTAAATACCTGTATACACTGAGAGATCAGGGTTCCGAAGAGCAATGATACAGGGGAAACATGATAATCAGCCACAGTCAGAGACAGCAATATCAGTTAACACCAGAGAAAACCAGATGGCAAAGAACAAACCAACAGAAAACAAGGAAACATAGCATCATCTGAACAAAGTTCTCCAACAACAGCAAGTCCTAGATTCCCCAACACCCCAAAAAAGCAAGATCTGATTATAAAATCACATCTAAATATGCTGATAGAAGATTTCAATAACTACCTAAATAACTCCCTTAAAGAAGTACAGGAAAACATGAGTCAACAGTTACAAGCCTATAGAAAGGAAACACAAAATTCACTTTAAAAAGTAAAGTAGAACATGGGTCAACAGGCAGAAGCCCTTAAATAGAAAACAAATATGAATCCCTTAAATTATTACTGGACAACATGGGTCAACAGGTAGCATTCCTTAAAGAGGATAAACAAAATCACTTAAAGAAATACAGGAGAACATGTGTCAACAGTTAGAAGCCCTTTAAGGCGAAACCCAATATTCACTCATAGAAACAGGAGAACATGTGTCAACATGCAGAGTCCCTTAAACAACAAACAGCAACGAAAAAAACCCTTAAATTATCACATGAATACAGAAATAAGTGAAGAAATTGAACAAAACCATCGAGGATCTTAAAACAGCAATACATACAACTAAGCAAACTGAAAGGGAAAAAACTATTGGAGATAGAAACCCTTGGAAAGAAATCAGGAGTCATAGATGCAAACATCAGCAATAGAATACAAGTGATAGAAGAAAGAATCTGAGGTGTTGAAAATTATATAGAAAGCATTGTCACAACAGTCAAAAAATGCAAAATGTGAAAAATTTGTAAGCCAAAAGATCCAGCAAATACAGGATACAATGAAATGTCCAAACCTAAAGAATATAGGTGTAGAAGAGAATGATGATTCACAACTTATAGGGACAGGAAATATCTTCAACAAAATTATAGAAGGAATCTGCCATAACCTAAAAAGAGAGAAGACCATGAATATCCTTCAAACATACTGGACCTGTACAGAAAGTATTCCTGGCACAAAATAATCAAAACATCAAATGCAGTAAACAAAAAAATATTAAGAGCAGTAACCGAGAATGATCAAGTAACATATAAAGTCAGACTTATCAGTATTACCTCAGCATTCTCACAAGAATCTTTGAACACTCAAAGTTCCTGGGAAGATCTCATAGAGACCCAGAGATACCACAAATGCCAGCCTAGATTACTATACCCAGCAAAAGTCTCAATCACCATAGACGGAGAAACCAAGACATTCCATGTTAAAAACGAATTTACACAATTAACTTTCCAATAGTCCAGCAATATAAATCATAATAGGAGGGAAATGCCAAAACAAAAAAGGAAACTATACCCAAGGAAAAGCAAGAAAGTAATCTTACAACAAAGCAAACAGAAGATTAACCACACAAATATAGAAATTACATCAAAAGTAAGAGAAGCCAACAATCATTCCTTAAAACCTCTTAACATGAATGGACACAATTCCCCAACAAACAGACATAGAATAACAATTTTCCTTCCAGGTGAATCTTCAATGTTATCAGAAAATAATATTTGTAATTTGTTTTTTAAGAAAACTTGTAATATTTTATATGTCAAAGTGTTTTTTGCTCTTTTTTATTAGATATATTCTTCATTCACCTTTCTAATCTTATCCCTATTCCTAATGTTCTAGCATAGATGCAAACATCAGCAATAGAATACAAGTGATAGAAGAAAGAATCTGAGGTGTTGAAAATTATATAGAAAGCATTGTCACAACAGTCAAAAAATGCAAAATGTGAAAAATTTGTAAGCCAAAAGATCCAGCAAATACAGGATACAATGAAATGTCCAAACCTAAAGAATATAGGTGTAGAAGAGAATGATGCCAGCCTAGATTACTATACCCAGCAAAAGTCTCAATCACCATAGACAGAGAAACCAAGACATTCCATGTTAAAAACGAATTTACATATTCTCATAAGCTGTCTCACCTCATTGTCTACCATTTTATCCATACAATTTTACATGATAATGTTCACTTTTAACATGATTGTCTCCATGTCCCTTCACTTTTAACAGAATAATTTTCCATGAGTATATTCAAATTTATCAGAAAATATTTGCAATTCTACTTTCAATCAAATTAGAAATATTTAAGCCTACCATTTTATCTGTAGAATTTTACAAGAAATAGTCATTTTTTAACATGATTCTCTGTATAGTTTTTGAAATTTGTCAGAAAAATTTCCAAAATAATCTACAAATTTTATATCAAAAATTATTTGAAATTCCACTTTCATTCATTTGGAAATAGTTTATTCCTATGAAACTATGTGTATAATTTTCTTAGATAAAGTCAAATTAAACGTGTTTTTCTACATATTTCTTGAGTTTTTATCAGAATTATTTTCCATGAAAACCATCACTTTTATGAGAAAATATATTACCACCATCAATGAACAAAGAATTATTTTATGCCTACCTTTTTAACTGTATATTTTTCCATGTTAATCTTCAAGTTGATCATTTTATTATTCTTTTCTACAATTTTATTGGAAATATATATCATGAAAAATTTCAATCCTGTCTTAACACGTTTTTCCTTCTTTTTTAAATCAATTTAGCAATGGTTATTTATCTAACATTTTCTCTTTAATATTCGAAGAATATTTTCATATTTCATGTGTTTTTCTCTATATTTGTTCAATATTTTCAGAAATATTACACATGTAAATTTTCAATTTCATCATAAAATATTTTACTTTCGTTTTCAAGGGAAAGAATGAAAAGGAAATTTAAAAAACCCAAAGCTTAAAGTGTGTTTTGAATTATCAAGCATACTTCAGAACCAAGGATTATTAAATGAAAATCACAAAGGTAAGAATATGAAACCACACTTTGAATTTCCAAGTATTTTCCAAAATAACACAACTTGGTCATTGTCCTTGTTTAACAAACTCAACCTCATTGAAAGCCCTAATGATAATGGCACCACACCCTTTAACTAAAGGCACAGAAAACTCAATCTCAAAGTTACTAGAAAATTATGTTTCATCTTGCTAGCTTTTACATAGTCATAATAGAATAAAAAATTTATCCATGTTCTTACATTTAAAAACATGCATTCTATGATGGAAACAGCATTCTATGACACAGCTTTTACAGTCAAGAGCTTCTCTGCTGTTGCCATGGTTATACAACTAGTATGAGGTAAGCATGCACTCTCCTAGTGGGTTTGAGACCTGATTAACATGAGGAATTTTAATGTATGATCCTGAAATTTTTGTTATGTCACTTGGATATGGTGATAACAGGTTATAGGACAGAACCCACTATGATTTTGCTCATGGTGATGGTGTAACATTTCCTTCTATATTTATATACACAAAGAATGTTAGGAACCTTATTACAAAATGCCTCTTTTGAAGGGTACCTCAATCTTTGGAAAGACCATCATCTTTCAAGTGTTTAGAAATTCAATGACAGTGAATGTGAAATCCCAAATAAAACACAATGCTACTTGTCACACCGTCCAAATCATAGAGATAAGCACCAAAGAGGACAAGGGAAGAACAATATAAGGGATGGTAAATGAGCAATGCTATGAAATGCTTATTTCCATACAGGAGTATGAGTACTTAGTTCAAGAACTCACAGCAACTGTAATTATATAGATATTCATATAAGACCAGACAATCAGAATTTTGCAAATACTTAATAGGATGTGTCTCCATGCTTCTCCTCTTAAGAGGATAAAGTGGCAGTTGCAAGATGTTTGGAGGTGTGTTCTAACTAACGAGCAGCTTTTCTGTGTTCTATGGGATAGACTTATATCCAAGTTCACATGGGCAACAGTAATTGACTTTAGTGAATAATCACATATGAAACATGACATGAAATTGGGAAGGGCATATTAGAGCGAAAATAAATGGTGTTTAACAGAGTAAATAGATGCATGTTAAGACTTTATTTCAGTGTATGGAGGCATGAAAATTTATATGAGAGCTAGCAAATTGAAATCACTTAAACCCAGAACCATTGCTTCTTCTTTCTGTCTCTGGCTGGTTAATATCCTCTTCCAGTGTTGGCAATATCCAAGTGGTGCAAAGAGGTAGCTAACCACTCAGGAGTGCAGAGAGGCCAGATGAAACAGGTATTACCAACCATACTACTCAGTGAAACAGCAAGAATCCCTGAGGTCATAAGATTCTTGGAGCACCCTGGGACAGGAGACTTCCCATTTCCATCTGTACCCAGACCTGATAGGGCCATAGAACTACATAGGAAAATAGAACAAAAACAGCTGGTGTAGCAAGAGTATGCACATACCTGTCTACAAGGAGAGAACAGGGTTCACGGAATCACAGATAGAGAGGCTATATGATAGATTAGCCATATTAAGAGACAGCTATCTATATCAGAAATATTTGTATTTACACTTTTAATCAATTTGGCAATAGTTTATGCCTATCAATCTATTTGTATATTTTCCTATGATATAGTCAAATTTAACATGATTTTCTTCATATTCCTGAATATTATCAGAAATACTTCACAAGTAAAATCAATTTTATTAGAAAATGTATATAATTCTTCCATCAGGAAAGAGAGAAACATTTTTATGCCTACCAGATTACCTGTAAAATTTTCCATGATAATCTTCAAGTTTATAATGTTATTCTATATTTTCTACAATTGTATTAGATGTATTTATCATGTAAATCTTCAGTCTTGTCATAACATATTGCTACTTCCTTTAAAAATCAATTAAGCAACGATTGTTTGTCTACCATTTTTCTCACTAATATTCTAAAAATGTTTTCACAATGGACATGTTTTTCTACATTTTCTTCAATATTATCGGAAATATTTTCAATGTAAATCTTCAATTTTACCATAAAATGTTTTTACTTCCTTTGAGTAAAGAAAAAGAAAACACACAAAGTTTAAAGTCTATTCTGAATTATCAGGAAGGAATACATACTTGAACCCACAGAACCATGGGCTATTTAATGAAAATTACAATGCTAAGAAGAAGATACCAAAACTTAAAGTTCCAGGTAGTTTCTAAAAGATAACAACTTGGCCATTCTCCATGGTTAACTAAATCACCCACATGGAAAACACTAATTATAAAATCACCACAACCTTTAACTAAAGACAAAGAAAAACTCTATCTAAAAGTTAATAAAAAAATTTGTTCCATCTGGCTAGCGTTTCCACAGTCAGAAGAGACTACTTCTTGGCTTCAGAGGAAAAAAATCTTAAAAATGTTCTTACACTGATGAAAATAGCATGCTCTGACAATGCCTTTATAGTCAAGAGCTACTCCAATGTTGCCATGGTTATACAACCATTATGATGTAAACATCAACTCTCTTAGTGGGTTTGAGGCCCTGTTAACATGAGGGATTTTAACATCTGGTACTGAAATTGGAGGTAAAGGCTTGTGGATAGGATGTTCATAGGTTATAGCATAGAGCCTACTATAATTTTGCTCAAGGAGATGGAGTAGCATTTCCTTTTATGTTTATGTTTATACACATAGATTGCTAGGAAGTTATTCCAAAAAGTTTTTTTTTTAATTTTTTTATTCGATATAATTTATTTACATTTCAAATGATTTCCCCTATTCTAGCCCCCCACTCCCCGAAAGTCCCATAAGCCCCCTTCTCTTCCCCTGTCCTCCCACTCACCCCTTCGTACTTCCCCGTTCTGGTTTTGCCGAATACTGCTTTACTGAGTCTTTCCAGAACCAGGGGCCACTCCTTCTTTTGGGTATTCCAGTTTTCTAGGTTAATTTGTTTTTTTAAGAAAACTTGTAATGTTTTATATGTCAAAATGTTTTTTGCTCTTTTTTATTAGATATTTACTTCATTCACCTTTCTAATGTTGTCCCTATTCCTGGTTTTCCAGCAACCCCCAAATTCTCATAAGCTGTCTCACCTCTTTGTCTACCATTTTATCCATACAATTTTCCATGATAATGTTCAATTTTAAAATGATTGTCTCCATTTTCTTCACTTTTATTAGAATAATTTTCCATGACAATATTCAAATTTATCAAAAATATTTGCAATTCTACTTTCAATCAAATTGGAAATATTTAAGCCTACCATTTTATCTGTAGAATTTTATAAGAAATAGTCATTTTTAACATGATTTTCTATATAGTTTTTGAAATTTGTCAGAAAAATTTCCAAAAGAATCTTCAACTTTAATATCAAAAAATATTTGATATTCCACTTTCACTCATTTGGAAATAGTTTATTCCTATGAAACTATGTGTATAATTTTTTAGATAAAGTCAAATTAAACGTGTTTTTCTACATATTTCTTGAGTTTTTATCAGAATTATTTTCCATGAAAACCATCAAATTTATCATGAAATATATTACCACCATCATTGAATAAAGAATTATTTCATGCCTACCAATTTAACTGTATATTTTTCCATGATATTCTTCAAGTTTGTCATGTTATTATATATTTTTGTACAATTGTATTGGAAATATATATCATGTAAATCTTCAATCCTGTCATAACACATTTTTGCTTCTTTTTTAAATCAATTTATCAATGATTATTAATCTACCATTTTCGCTTTAATGTTCGAAGAATATTTTCATATTTGATATGTTTTTATATATTTGTTCAATATTTTCAGAAATATTACACATGTAAATCTTCAATTTCATCATAAAATATTTTACTTCTGTTTTCAAGGGAAAGAATGAAAAGGAAATTTAAAAAGCCCAAAGTTTAAAGTGTGTTTTGAATTACCGAGCATGCATCAGAACCAAGGGTTATTTAATGAAAATCACAAAGCTAAGAATCTGATACCACACTTTGAATTTCCAAGAATTTTCCAAAATAACACAACTTGGTCATTGTCCTTGTTTAACAAACTCAACCTCATTGAAAGCCCTAATGATAATGGCACCACACCCTTTAACTAAAGACACAGAATACTCAAAGTTTCTAGAAATTATGTGTCATCTGGCTAGCTTTTACATAGTCATGATAGAATAAAAAACTTATCCATGTTCTTACTTAGAAAACATGCATTCTATGATGGAAACAGCATTCTATGACACTGCCTTTACAGTCAAGAGCATCTCTGCTGTTGCCATGGTTATACAAGTATTATGAGGTAAACATGCACTCTCCTAGTGGGTTTGAGACCTGATTAACATGAGGAATTTTAATGTATGATCCTGAAACTGTTGTTAAAGTCATGTAGATATGGTGATAATAGGTTATAGGACAGAACCCACTATAATTTTGCTCATGGTGTTGGTATAATATTTCCTTTTATGTTTATGTTTATACACAAAGATTGCTAGAAACCTCAGTCAAAAACCTTCTTTTGAAGTGTACAATAATAATGGGCAAGACCAACAAATTTCTAGGGTTTACAGATTAAGTGACAGTAAAAGTTTAATCACCAAGGAAACCACAATGCCACCTTTCTCACAGTCCAAATCTCCGGGATCAGCACTAAAGAGGACTGGGAAAAACAGTATTAGGGACAAAAATGAGCAATGCTGTGAAATGCTGACTTCTAGACCAGAATATGGGCACTTAGATCATGAACTCACAGCAACTGTGATTATCTAGATATTCATATAAGACAAGATAGCCAGAAATGTGCAAATAATTAACAGGATGTGTTCTCCATGGTAAAACCTCTTAGGAGGAAAATGTGGCAATTGGAATCTGTTTTGAGGGGTGTTCAAAGGAATGAGCAAAGTATCTGTGTTCTAGTGGATAGACATATATCCAAGTTCACATGGGCAGCATTAATTTTACTTAGTGAATTACCACATGTGAAAGATGACATGAAATTGTGAGGGGCATTTTAGAGGAAAAATAAATGGTGGTTTACAAATTAATTAGCAGCAAGTTAAGATTGTATTTCAGTGTATGGAGGCATAGATTAGCCACAGTCAGAGACAACAACACTAGCTAATATCATAGATAACCAGATAGGAAAAGACAAATGCAAGAATATTGCAACAGAAAACAAGAAAACATGTCATCATCTGGACCAAGTTCTAAAACATTTGCAAGTCCTAGATTCCTCAACACCCCAGAAATAAAGATCTTAATGTAATATCACATTTGAAGATTTCAAGTAGGACATAAATAAATCCCTGCAGGAAGAACAGAATACCACGAGTCAACTGATACAAGCCCTTAAAAGAGAAACACAAAAAACACTTTATGAAATAAATGAGAACATGTGTCAACAGGCAGAAATCCTTAAGTTAGAAACATAAATGAAACAGCACAGCTTGCTCCTGTGGCACAGAGCTTAGGCTCCAGTCCAGAGGCCTCTGGCAGTAGCCCTCAGACCTCTCCGCTTCAGGATCCAGATCAGCCTGGGCGGCAACACCACATCTCCAGGTCCTGCAAGAGGCAAGAGGGGCTTCCAGGCGGCCACCGTGGAGAAGTAGGTGTGCTCTGGTGAATCCAGCGGGCCCCAGCAGGAGCATTAAGGTGCCTGCTTTGGGATCTGAACAGCCTGGGCCACAGCACTTAGTCTCCAGGAAGTGCAGGAGACCTGGGGTGAACCCAGAGGCAGTCTGGGAACTCACAGCACAGCTTGCTCCTGTGGCACTGAGCTTAGGCACCAGTCCGGAGGCCTCTGACAGTAGCCCTCAGACCTCTCCGCTTCTGGATCCAGATCAGCCTGGGCAGCAACACCACATCTCCAGGTCCTGCAAGAGCCAAGAGGGGCTTCCGGGCGGCCAGGGGGGAGAAGTCGGTGTGCTCCAGTGAATCCAGAGGGCCCCAGCGGGAGCCTTCAGGTTTCTGCTTCTGGATCTGAACAGCCTGGGCAGCAGCACCCTGTCTAAAGGCAGTGCAGGAGGTAAGCTGTGCACCAGAGGCCAACTGGGAAGGGGCAGCTTGCACTGGTGAGTCCAGCACTGACAAGACCAGCTAACACCAGTGAGAACTAGATGGCAAAAGGCAAACACAGGAACGTCACTTACAGAAATCAAGGCAATATGGCAACATCTGAACCCAATTCTCCTCTACCAACATATCTTGGATACCCCATCACACAGGTAAAACAAGATTTGGATTTAAAATCACTGGTCATGATGCTGGTACAGGAACACATGAAGAACATATTTAAAGAAATTCAGGAGAAAATGGATCAAAAGTTAGAAGCCCTTGCAAGGGAAAAACAAAAATCATTGAAAGAAATCCAGGAGAATACAAAAGCCAACAATGAGGAAACGAAAAAAACAGTTAAAGAAATACAGGAGAACTTTGGTCAATAGGCTGAGGTCATGAAAGAGGAAACACAAAAATCTCTTAAAGAATTACAGGAAAACACAAACAAGGAAGTGAAGGAGCTAAGCAAAACCATCCAGGAACTAAAATCAGAAGTAGAAACAACTAAGAAAACTCAAAGGGAGACAACTTTGGAGATAGAAAGCCTTGGGAAGAAATCAGGGGACAGAGATGCAAATATCAACAACAGAATACAAGAGATAGAAGAAAGAATCTCAGATGCTGAAGATTCCATAGAAACCATGGACTCAACAGTTAAAGAAAATGCAAAATGCAAAAAGCTTGTAACCCAAAATATCCAGGAAATCCAGGACACAATGAGAAGATCAAACCTAAGGATTATAGGCACAGATGAGAGTGAAGATTTACAACTTAAAGGGCCAGCAAATATCTTCAATAAAATTATGGAAGAAAACTTCTCTAAACTAAAAAGAGAGATGCCCATGAATATACAAGAAGCTTACAGAACTCCAAACAGACTGGACCAGAACAGAAATACTTCCCGTCACATAATAATCAAAACACCAAATGTTCTAAACAAAGAAAGAATATTAAAGGCAGTAAGAGAAAAAGGCCAAGTAACATATAAAGGAAGACCTATCAGAATCACAGCAGACTTTTCACCTGAGACTATGAAGGCTAGAAGGTCCTGGGCAGATCTCATGCAGACTCTAAGAGAACACAAATGCCAACCACAACTACTATATCCAGCAAAACTCTCAATCACTGTAGATGGAGAAACTAAGATATTTCATGACAAAACCAAGTTTACTCAATATCTATCCACAAACCCAGCCCTACAAAGGATAATAGGAGGAAAACACCAATACAAGGAGGGAAACTTCACCCTGGAAAAAGCAAGATAGTAACCTTTCATTAAACCCAAAAGAAGTTAAACAATCAAATTTAAAAAATAACGTCAAAAATGATAGGAAGTAACAATCACTATTCCTTATTATCTCTTAACATCAATGGACTTAATGCCCCAATAAAAAGACACAGACTAACTGACTGGATACGTAAACAGGACACTACATTTTGCTGCTTACAGGAAACACACCTCAGGGTCAAAGAGAAACACTACCTTAGAGTAAAAGGCTGGAAGACAATTTTACAAGCAAATGGTCTCAGGAAAAAAGCTCGAGTAGCCATTTTAATATCAGATAAAATTGACTTTCAACCCAAAGTCATCAAAAGAGACTCTGAGGGACACTTCTTGCTGGTCAAAGGAAAAATACAAAAAGAAGAACTGTCAATCCTGAACATCTATGCTCCAAATACAAGGGCACCCTCTTTCGTAAAAGAAACTTTATTAAAACTCAAAGCACACATTGCACCTAACACAATAATTGTGGGTGACTTCAACACTGCACTTTCCTCAATGAACAGATCAGGAAAACAGAAACTAATCAGGGACACAATGAAACTAATTGAAGCTTTGGACCAATTAGATTTAACAGATATATATAGAACATGCTATCCTAAAACAAAAGAATACACCTTTTTCTCAGCACCTCATGGTACCTTCTCCAAAATCGACCATATAATTGGTCACAAGACAGACCTCAACAAATATAAGAAGATCGAACTAATCCCATGCCTCCTATCAGATCACTATGGAGTAAAAGTGGTCTTCAATAGCAACAAAAACAACAGAAAACCCACATTCACGTGGAAACTCAACAATATTCTACTCAATGATACCTTGGTCAAGGAAGAAATAAAGAAAGAAATTAAAGACTTTTTAGAACACAATGAAAAGGAAAACACAACATACCCAAATCTATGGGACACAATGAAAGCAGTGCTAAGAGGAAAACTCATAGCCCTGAGTGCCTTCAAAAAGATAATGGTGAGAGCATACATTACCAGCTTAATGACACACCTGAAAGCCATGGAACAAAAAGAAGCTATTTCACCCAGGAGGAGTAGAAGGCAGGAAATCATCAAACTCAGGGCCGAAATCAAACAAGTAGAAACAAAGAGAACCATACAAAAAATCAACAAAACCAGGAGCTGGTTCTTTGAGAAAATCAACAAGATAGATAAACCCTTAGCCAGATTGACCAAAGGGCACAGAGAAAGTATCCAAATTAACAAACTTAGAAATGAAAAGGGAGATATAACAATGGAAACTGAGGAAATCCAAAAAATCATCAGATCCTACTACAAGAGCCTGTACTCAACACAACTGGAGAATCTGGAGGAAATGGACAATTTCCTTGACAGATACCAAATACCAAAATTAAATCAGGACCGACTAGACCATCTAAACAGTCCGATAATGCCATGAGCATGGGAGGTTTTCCCATTTAAATCAGGACCAACTAGACCATCTGAACAGTCCCATAAAGCCTAAAGAAATAGAAGGATTCATAGAAAGTCTTCCAACCAAAAAAAGCACAGGACCAGATGGTTTCAGTGCAGAATTCTACCAGACCTTCAAAGAAGAGTTAACACCAATACTCTTCAAACTATTCCACAAAATAGAAACAGAAGGAACACTACCCAATTCCTTCTATGAAGCCACAATTACGCTGATACCAAAGCCACACAAAGATCCAACAAGAAAGATAAATTTAGACCAATTTCTCTTATGAACATCGATGCAAAAATACTCAATAAAATTCTTGCCAACCGAATCCAAGAACACATCAAAACGATCATCCACCATGATCAAGTAGGCTTTATCCCGGGAATGCAGGGTTGGTTCAATATACGGAAATCCATCAATGCAATCCACTACATAAACAAACTCAAAGAACACAACCACATGGTCCTTTCCTTGGATGCTGAAAAAGCATTTGACAAAATTCAGCATCCTTTCATGCCTAAAGTCTTAGAGAGAACAGCAATTCAAGGCCCATACCTAAACATAGTAAAAGCAATATACAGCAAACCGGTAGCCAGTATCAAACTAAATGGAGAGAAACTTGAAGCAACCCCACTGAAATCAGGGACCAGACAAGGCTGCCCCCTTTCTCCTTATCTTTTCAACATTGTACTTGAGGTACTAGCTCGGGCAATTCGACAATATAAGGAGGTCACAGGGATACAAATTGGAAAGGAAGAAGTCAAACTATCACTATTTGCAGACAACATGATAGTCTACCTAAGTGACCCAAAAAACTCCACTAGAGAGCTCCTACAGCTGATAAACAACTTCAGCAAAGTGGCAGGTTATAAAATCAACACAAGCAAATCAGTGGCCTTCCTTTACTCAAAGGATAAACAGACTGAGAAAGAAATTAGGGAAATGACCTCCTTCACAATAGCCACAAACAGTATAAAGTATCTTGGGGTGACTCTTACCAAACATGTGAAAGTTCCGTATGACAAGAACTTCAAGACTCTGAAGAAGGAAATGGAAGAAGACCTCAAAAAATGGGAAAACCTCCCATGCTCATGGATCGGTAGACTCAATATAGTTAAAATGGCCATTTTGCCAAAAGCAATATACAGATTCAATGTAATACCCATCAAAATCCCAACTCAATTCTTCACAGAGTTAGAAAGAGCAATTATCAAATTCATCTGGAACAGCAAAAAACCCAGGATAGCTAAAACTATTCTCAGCAACAAAAGAAAATCTTGGGGAATCAGTATCCCTGACCTCAAGCAATACTACAGAGCAATAGTGTTAAAAACTGCATGGTATTGGTATAGTGACGGGCAGGAGGATCAATGGAACAGGATTGAAGATCCAGAAATGAACCCACACACCTATGGCTACTTGATCCTCTACAAAGAGGCTGAATACATCCAATGGAAACAAGATAGCCTTTTCAACAAATGGTGCTGGTTCAACTGGAGGTCAGCATGCAGAAGAATGCGAATTGATCCATCCTTGTCTCCTTGTACTAAGCTCAAATCCAAATGGATCAAGGACCTCCACATAAAGCCAGACACTCTCAAGCTAATAGAAAAGAAACTGGGGAAGACCCTTGAGGACATCGGTACAGGGAGAAAGTTTCTGAACAGAACACAAATAGCGTATGCTCTAAGAGCAAGAATTGACAAATGGGACCTCATAAAATTACAAAGTTTCTGTAAGGCAAAGGACACCATCAAGAGGACAAATCGGCAACCAACAAATTGGGAAAAGATCTTCACCAATCCTACATCAGATAAAGGGCTAATATCCAATATATATAAAGAACTCAAGAAGTTAGACTCCAGAAAAATAAACAACCCTATTAAAAAATGGGGTACAGAGTTACACAAAGAATTCTCACCTGAAGAACTTCGGATGGTGGAGGAGCATCTTAAAAAATGCTCAACTTCATTAGTCATTAGGGAAATGCAAATCAAAACAACCCTGAGATTTCATCTTACACCAGTCAGAATGGCTAAGATAAAAAATTCAGGAGACAGCAGGTGTTGGAGAAGGTGTGGAGAAAGAGGAACACTCCTCCACTGCTGGTGGGGTTGCAAAGTGGTACAACCACTCTGGAAATCAGTCTGGCGGTTCCTCTGAAAACTGGGCACCTCACTTCCAGAATATCCTGCTATACCACTCTGGGCATATACCCAGAGGATTCTCCACCATGTAGTAAGGATACATGCTCTACTATGTTCATAGCAGCCCTATTTATAATTGCCAAATGCTGGAAAGAACCCAGGTATCCCTCAACAGAAGAGTGGATGCAAAAAATATGGTATATCTACACAATGGAGTACTATTCAGCCATTAGAAACAATGAATTCATGAAATTCTTAGGCAAATGGATGGAGCTAGAGAACATTATACTAAGTGAGGTAACCCAGACTCAAAAGGTGAATCATGGTATGCACTCACTAATAAGTGGATATTAACCTAGGAAACTGGAATACCCAAAACATAATCCACAGATCAAATGAGGTACAAGAAGATATGAGGAGTGGCCCCTTCTTCTGGAAAGACTCAGTGAAGCAATATTAGGCAAAACCAGAACGGGGAAGTGGGAAGGGGTGGGTGGGAGGACAGGGGTAGAGAAGGGGGTTTATGGGACTTTCGGGGAGTGGGAGGCTATGAAAAGGGGAAATCATTTGAAATGTACATAAAAAAAAATATGGTTTAAAAAAATGATATTTAACAAATAGTAATTAATGGCTTCTGTTACTTTTGAGGGTTTCTTTTACATATATATATATATTTGTGTTATTACCTTCCATTGCAGGGTTGGAAGACTAATTTCTTGCTTTCTTTCTCTAGGGTTTAGTTTTTTTTGGATCGTGGGCGTTTTCCACCTATTGTCCTTTATAGGGCTGGATTTTTAGAAAGATAATTCTTTTGTAAATTTAGTTTCATCATGGAATATTTTGGTTTCTCCATCTATAGTGATTAAGACTTTTGCTGGGTATAGGAGTCTAGGCTGGTATTTGTGTTCTCTTTGGGTCTGTATGAGATCTGCCCAGGAACTTCTAGCTTTCATAGTTTCTGGTGAGAAGGCTGGTGTAATTCTCATAAGTCTGACTTTATATGTTACTTGATCCTTCTTTCTTACTGACATGGGCATCACTGTCTTTAGGTTTAAGGCAGCATTCTCCTATATTTTGCTGAAGGTATTTACTGGCCCTAAAAGTTGTAAATTTTTACTCTATTCTATACATATAATCTTTAGGTTTGGTCTTCTCATATTGTCCTTGATTTCATGGATGTTTGGGGCTGAAAGATTTTTTTCATTTTGCATTTTTTGGACTGTTGTGTCAATGTTTTCTATGTTATCTTCATCACCTGTGATTCTTTCTTCTATCACTTGTATTCTATAGTTGATGTTTGCATCCATGACTCCTGATTGCTTCCCAAGGGTTTCTATAGCCAACAATTTTCTCCTTTGTTTTTCCTTACTTGTTTCTACTGCTGTTTTTAGATCCTGAATGATTTTGTGTACTTCCTTCACTTGTTTAAATCTGTATTCATGTAAAAATTTAAGGATCTTTTTTTTTTTTTTTTTTGGTTTGTTTACTATTTAAGCGATTCTGCCTGTTGACCCATGTTCTCCTGTATTTCTTTGAGTGATTATTGTGTTTCCTCTTAAAGGACTCCTGCCTGTTGACCCATATTCTCCTGTATTTTTAAATAATTTTTCTTTTTTCTCCTTAAGGAATTCTACCTCTTGGCTCATGTTCTCCTGTAATAATTCAGTGGATTCATTTTTGGTTCTTACTTAAGGGATTCTCTCTGTTGACACATGTTCTCTTTTATTTCGTAAAGTGATTTTTGGGTTTCAATTTTAAAGGCTTGTAACTGTTGACTTATGTTCTCCTGTAATTTCTTAAGGGAGTTATTTATGTCCTTCTTGAAATCTATCAGCATCATGTGAGGTGTTTACATTCATATCCTGCTTATCTGGGGTTTTGTGGAATCTAGGACTTGCTGTTGTTGGAGAACTTGTATAAGATAATGCAATGATTCTTTGTTTTCTGTTGGTACTGTTCTTTCATTTGCCTTTTGCTATCAGGTTATCTCTCGTATTAGCTGGTGTTGCTGTCTCTCACAGTGACTAATCTATCATGTAACCTCTGTAACTGTGCTCCTCGGAACCCTGTTTTCTCTGTTTTGACAGGTATGTACCTATTCTTGCTAGACCAGATCTCTTGTGGTGATATTTTTCTATGAAGTTCTGTGGCCCTATCAGGTCTGGGTACAGATCGAAATGGGAAGTCTTTTGTCTCAGGGTATTCCTAGGCTTTTATGTCCTCAGGGTTTCAGGCTGTTTGCTCTGAGTCACAGGGTTGTTCCTACCTGTGTCATCTGGCCTCTCCGCACTACTGAGTGGTGAGCTACCTCTGTGCACCACTTGTATATGGCCTAATGTGGCAGGGGAGGGTTTAAGCCAGAGACAGAAAGAAGAAGCAATGTTTTGGGGTTTTAATTATTTGAAATTGCTAGCCCCCATATAAATTCTCATGCCTCCATACACTGAAATATAATCTTAACTTGCTGCTATTAACTTTGTTAAACAACATTTATTTTCAGTCTAATATGCCCCTAACAATTTCATGTCATATTTCATGTGTGATAATTCACTAACTTCAATTCCTTCTGCCCCTGTGAACTTGGATATGTCTATCCACTAGAACACAGAAAACCTGGTCATTAGTTACAATATACATCCAAACAGCTTGCAACTGCCACTTTATCCTCTTATGAGGAGAATCATGGAGAACACATCCTATTAATTATTTGCCAAATTCGGGCTGTCTTATCTTACATGGACAACTCTATAATCACAGTTGTTGTGAGTTCATGAATTAAGTGCCCATATTCCTGTAGGGAAGTCAGCCTTTCACATCACTGCTCATTTTATGTCCCTTATATTATTCTTCCCTTGTCCTCTTTGGTGCTTATCTCTTCAATTTTGACAGTGTGACAAGTGGTGTCGTGATTTACTTTGGGATTTCACTTTCACTGTCACTGAATCTCTAAATACTTGAAAGTTGTTTGTCTTTCCAAAGATTGCTGTACCCTTCAAAAGAAGCATTTTGTAATAATATTCCTAATATTGTTACAATGCTAGGTTAATAAGGTTCCTAATTTTCTATGTGTATTCACATAAATATCGAAGGAAAATTTACATCAAGATCATGAGCCAAATTATAGTAGGTGCTGTCCTATAACCTATTAACACCATATCCACGAGCGTTTAACAACAATTTCAGGATCAGGCATTAAATTTCCTCATGTTTATCATGTCTCAAACCCAGTAGGAGAGTAGTTGTTTACCACATAATAGTAGTATAAGCATGGCAACAGCAGAGAAGCTCTTGAGTATAAAGTCAATGTCATAGAATGCTGTTTTCATCGCTTTCTAAGATCATGGATGAGCTTTTTTTTTCCTAAAGCCCACATGTAGTCTATTCTGACTCTGTAAAAGTTATCCTGATGGAGCATAGTTTTCTAGTACCTTTGAAATAGAGTTTTCTGTGACTTTAGTTAAAGGGTGTGGTGCCTTTATCATTATGGTTTACCATGTGGTTGATTTACTTAACCAAGGGCAATGACCAAGTTGTGTTCTTTTGGAAACTACTTGGAACTTCAAGATGTGGTATCTTATTCTTAACATTGTTATTTTCATTGAATAGCCCATTGTTCGGGAAGTGCAATTATTGATGCCTGCTGGATAATTTAGAAATGACTTTAAACTTTGGTATTTTTTTTCTTTTCTATTTCTCTCATTTTAATGTAAAAGAAAGTAAAAACAGTTTATGATAAAATTGAAGTTTACATTGAATATAATATTGAAAATATTGAAGAAATATAGATGAACAAGTCACAAGTCACAATATTCTTCTAATATTAGAGAGAAAAATCTGTTGCATAAAACTCATTTCAAGTTGATTTATAAAGGAAGTAGAAACAAGTAATGACAGCATTGAAGATTTACATGATAAATATTTCCAATAAAATTGGAAAAAATATAGAATAACATGACAAATTTGAAGATTATAATGCAAAATTATACAGATAAAAATGTAGGGATAAAATATTTTTTTATTCATTGATTATGGAATTATAAATAATTCTTGTTAAAACTGATGGTTTACATGGAAAGTATTACTGCTAAAATTCAAGAAATATGTAGAAAAACACGTTAAATTTGACATTATCATAGAAAATTATACACACAGATTGATATGCATAAACTATGTCCAAATTGACTGAAAGTGGAATTACAAATATTTTCTGATAAAGTTGAAGATTCTTTTGAAAAATATTTGTGAAAATTTCAAGAAATACATAGAAAAGCACGTTAAAATTGAATATTTCTTGTAAAATTCTAAAGATAAAAGTGTAGGCATCGAAAATTGCTAATTTGATTGAAAGTAGAGTTGCAAACATTGTCTGGTAAAGTTGAATATTTTCATTGAAAATTTTTGTGATAAAATTGAATAACCATAGAGAAAATGATAATAAAAGTGGAGATTATCATGGAAAATGATACAGATAAATGGTAGAAAATAGAGATGAGATAGTTTATGGGATGTTGGGTGGCTGGAGAATCATTAATAAGGAAAACATTTGAAAGATGAATGAAGAATATATCTAATAAAGAAAGAAGCACAAAAACCTTTGAAATAAAAAAAATATTACCTGAAAAATATTTGTTATTCTATGTCTTTTCATTGGGGAATTCGGTCTATGTTGATTGAGAGTTCTGCTGGGCATAGTAGTCTAGGCTGGGCTTTGTATTCTCTTTGGGTCTGCATTGAGATCTGCCCAGGAACTTCAAGCTTTCATAGTTTCTGGTGAGAAGGCTTGTGTAATTATGATAAGTCTTTCTTTATATGTTACTAGATCATTGTCCCTTACTGCTTATAACATCCTTTCTTTGTTTAGTGCATTTGGTGTTTTGATTATTTTGTGCCAGCAGGATGATAACTCCTGGTCCAGTTTGTTTGAACTTCTGTAGGCTTCTTGTATGTTAATGGGCATCTTTCTCTTTAGGTTAGGACACTTTTAGCCTATAAATTTTAAGGTATTTACTGGCCCTATAAGTTGTAAATCTTCACTGTATTCTATACCTATAATCTTTAGTTTTGTTCTTCTCATTGTATACTGGATTTCCTGTTAAGAGATATTAAAAAAATATTAATTGTTGGCTCCTGTTACTTTTGATGTACTTGTAAGCCTCTCTGTGATCCTGGGAGCCCTGTTCTCTCTGTGTAGACAGGTATGTGCATACACTTGCTAGACCAGCTCTGTTGTTGTTCTATTTTCCTATGTAGTTCTAATGCCCTAAGGTCAATTACTGCTGCCCATGTGAACTTGGATATGAGTTTATCGACTATAACACAGAAAAGCTGCTCATTTCTTGGAACACACATCCAAACAGCTTCCTACTCCCACTTTATCATCTTAAGAGGAGAAGAATGGAGAACACCTCCCATTAAGTATTAGCAAAATTCTGGCTGTCTGGACTTATATGAATATCTATATATTCACAGTTGCTGTGAGTTCATGAAGTAAGTGCTCATATTCCTGTATGGAAGTAAGCATTTCACAGCATTGCTCATTTAGCATCCCTTACATTGTTCTTCCCTTGTCTTCTTTGGTGCTTATCTCTATGATTTGGATGGTGTGACAAGTGGCATTGTGGTTTCCTTTGGGATTTCACTTTCACTGTCATTGAATCTCTAAACACTTGAAAGTTGATGGTCTTTCCAAAGATTGATGTACCCTTCAAAAGAGGCATTTTATAATAAGGTTCCTAACATTCTTTGTGTATATAAATATAGAAGGAAATGTTACACCCTCATGATGAGCAAAATTATAGTGGGTTCTGTCCTATAACCTATTATCACCATATCCACGTGAATTTATCAACAATTTCAGGATCAGACATTAAATTTCCTCATGTTAATCAGGTCTCAAACCCACTAGGAGAGTGCATGTTTACCTCATAATGTATAATGTATAATTGTATAACCATGGCAACAGCAGAGAAGCCCGTGACTGTAAAGGCAGTGTCATAGAATGCTGTTTCCATCGTAGAATGCTTGTTGTCCATGTAAGAACATGGATATGTTTTTATTCTTTTCTGACTATTTGCATAATTCTGGATGTCTTGTCTTATATGGATAACTAGATAAACACAGTTTGTATGTGTTCATGAACTAAGTGCCCATATTTCTGTACTGAAGTGCGCATTTCAGAGCATAGTTCATTTTGTGAGCCTTACACTATTCTTCCCTTGTCTATATTTTTGCTGATCCCTGAGATTTGGATGGTGGAAAGGTGTCATTGTGGTATCCTTTTGTATTTCACTTTCACTGTCACTTAATCTCTAAACACTGTAAAGTTATATACTTCAAAAGAAACTTTTTGGACTAAGGTTCCTAGCAATCTATGTGTATAAACATAAACATAAAAGGAAAAACACCATCCCCATAGCAAAATTATAGCAGGCTCTCTGCTATAACCTATGAACTTCCTATCCACAAGCCTTTACCTACAATTTCAGTACCAGATGATAAAATCCCTCATGTTAACCAGGCCTCAAATCCACTAAGAGAGTGGATGTTTACATCATAATGGTTGTATAACCATGGCAACATTGGAGTAGCTCTTGACTGTAAAGGCATTGTCAAAGCATACTATGTTCATCCAAGTGTAAAAACATGGGTAAGATTTTTGTCCTCTAAAGCCCAGAAGTATTTTCTTCTGACTGTGGAAACACTAGCCAGTTGGAACAATTTTTTTTTTTTGTTAATTTTAGAGAGAGGTTTTTTTCTTCAGTTTAAGGGTGTGGTGCTTATATCATGAGTTTTCCATGTGGTTGAGTTAGTTAACCAAGGACAATGGATAAGTTGTTTTCTTTTAGAAACTACCTGGAACTTCAAGGTATGGTATCTACTTCTTACCATTGTAATTTTCATTAATAGCCAATGGTTCTGTGGGTGGAAGTATTTATTCCTTACTGCTAATTCAGAACAGACTTTAAACTTTCTGTGTTTTCCTTTTCTTTATACAAAGGAAGTTAAAACATTTTATGGTAAATTTGAAGTTTTACATTGAAAATATTTAAGATAATATTGAAGAAAAATATATAAACACATGTCCATTGTGAAAATGTCTTTAGAATATTAGTGAGAAAAATGGTAGACATAAAAATCGTTGCTTAAGTGATTTTAAAAAGATGTAGCAATATGTTATGACAAGACTGAAGATTTACATGATAAATCCATCTAATACAATTGTAGAAAACTTTAGAATAAAATGCTAAATTTGAAGAGTGTCATGGAAAATTTTACAGATAATCTGGTAGGCATAAAAATGTTTCTCTCTTCCTTGATGGAGGAATTATATACATTTTCTAATAAAATTGAAGTTTACATGTGAAGTATTTCTGATAAAATTCAGGAAATATGAAGAAAAGCATGTTAAATTTTACTATATCATAGAAAAGTATACAAATAGATTGATGGGCATAAACTATTGCCAAATTGATTAAAAGTGTAATTAAAAACATCTCTGATATATATAGCTGTCCCTGAATATGGCTAATCTATCATATTGCCTATCTGTGATCCTGGGAGCCCTGTTCTCTCCGTGTAGATGGGTATGTGCATAGTCTTGCTAGACCAGCTCTGTTGTGGTTCTATTTGCCTATGTAGTTCTATGGCCCTATCAGGTCTGGGTACAGATGGAAATGGGAAGTCTCCTGTCTCAGGCTGCTCCAAGACTCTTATGACCTCAGGGATTCATGCTGTTTCACTTAGTAGTATGGGTGGTAATTCCTGTTTTATCAGGCCTCTCTGCACTCCTGAGTAGTCAACTACCTCTGTGCACCATATGGCCAACTCTGGAAGAGGATATTAACAAGCCAGAGACAGAAAGAAGAAGCAATGGTTCTGGGTTTAAATGATTTCAGTTTGCCAGATCCCATATAAATTTTTATGCCTCCAGACACTGAAATCAAATCTTAACATGCAACTATTTACTCTGTTAAACACCATTTACTTTTGCTCTAATATGCCCCTGCCAATTTGATGTCATCTTTCATATGTGATAATTCCCTAAGGTCAATTAGTGCTGCCCATGTGAACTTGGATATGAGTCTATCACCTAGAACACAGAAAAGCTGCTCATTAGTTAGAACACACCTCCAAACTGCTTCCAACTGCCACTTTATCCTCTTAAGAGGAGAAGAATGGAGAAAACGTCCCATTAAGTATTTGCAAAATTCTGGCTGTTTGGTCTTATATGAATATCTATATAATCACAGTTGCTGTGAGTTCATGAACTAAGTGCTCATATTCCTGTAAGCATTTCACAGCATCGCTCATTTAGCATCCCTTACATTGTTCTTCCCTTGTCTTCTTTGGTGCTTATCTCTATGATTTGGATGGTGTGACAAGTGGCATTGTGGTTTCCTTTGGGATTTCACTTTCACTGTTATTGAATCTCTAAACACTTGAAAGTTGATGGTCTTTCCAAAGATTGCTGTACCCTACAAAAGAGGCATTTTATAATAATTTTCCTAACATTCTTTTAGTATATAAATATAGAAGGAAATGTTGCACCATCACCATGAGCAAAATTATATTGGGTTCTGTCCTATAACCTATTATCACAATATCCACGTGACTTTACCAACAATTTCAGGAAAAGACATTAAAATTCCTCATGTTAATCAGGTCTCAAACCCACTAGGAGAGTGCATGTTTACCTCATAATAGTTGTAGAACCATGGCAACAGCAGAGAAGCTCTTGACTGTAAAGGCAGAGTCATAGAATGCTGTTTCCATCATAGAATGCATGTTTTCCATATAAGAACATGGATAAGATTTTTATTCTATTCTGACTATGTAAAAGGTAGCCAGATGATACATAATTTTCTAGTAACTTTGAGATTGAGTTTTCTGTGTCTTTAGTTAACGGGTGTGGTGTCATTATCATTAGGGTTTTCAATGAGTTTGAGTTTGTTAAACAAGGTCAATGACCAAGTTGTGTTACTTTGGAAAATACTTGGAAATTCAAAGTGTGCTATTTATTCTTAGCTTTGTGATTTTCATTTACTAACCCTTGGTTCTGAGGTATGCTTGATATTTCAAAACATACTTCAAACTTTGGGTTTTTTAAATTTCCTTTTCATTTTTTCCATTGAAAACGGATGTAAAATATTTTATGATGAAATTGAAGATTTACATTTCTAATATTTCTTAAAATATTGAACAAATATATAGAAAAACATATCAAATATGAAAATATTCTTTGAATATTCAAGAGTAAATGGTAGATAAATAATCATTGCTAATTTGATTTTTAAAATGATGTAAAAACGTATTATGACATGATTGAAGATTTACATAATATATATTTCCAATAAAATTGTAGAATAATATATAATAACATGACAAACTTGAAGATTATCATGGAAAATTATACAGTTAAATTAGTAGGCATAAAATAATTCTTTGTTAATTGATGGTGGTAATATATTTTCTGATAAAATTGATGGTTTTCATGGAAAATAATTCTGATAAGAACTCAAGAAATATGTAGTATAACATGTTTAATTTGTCTTTATCTAAGAAAATTATACACATAGTTTCATAGGAATAAACTATTTCCAAATTATTGAAAGTGTAATATCAAATATTTTTTGATATTAAAGTTGAAGATTCTTTTGTAAAATTTTCTGATAATTTTCGAATACTATATAGAAAAACATGTTACAAATGACTATTTCTTGTTAAATTCTAAAGATAAAATGGTAGGCTTAAATATTTCTAATTTGATTGAAAGTAGAATTGCAAATATTTTCTGATAAATTTGAATATTCTCATGGAAAATTATTCTGATAATAGTGAAGAAATATGGAAACCATCATGTTAAAAGTGAACATTATCATGGAAAATTATACAGATAAAATTTTAGACAAAGAGGTGAGACAGCATATGAGAATTTGTGGGGGGCTGGAAACCCAGGAATAGGGAGCAACATTAGAAAGGTGAATGAAGTATATATCTAATAAAAAAAGACCAAAATCACTTTGACATATAAAACATTACAATATTTCTTAAAAAACAAATTATAAACATTATTTTTGATAAAATTGAAGATTTACATGGAAAAATTGTTATTCTATGTCTGGTTATTGGGGAATTGTGTCCATTGATTTTAAGAGGTTTTAAGGAATGATTGTTGTCTCCTCTAACTTTATGTAATTTCTATATTTGTGTGGTTAATCTTCTGTTTGCTTTGTTAGAAGATTACTTTCTTGCTTTTTCTTGGGTATAGTTTCCTTCTTTGTTTTGGCATTTCCTTCCTATTATGATTTGTATTGCTGGACTATTGGAAAGATAATTGTGTAAATTTGGTTTTGTCATGGAATATCTTGGTTACTCCGTGTATGTTGATTGAGAATTTTGCTTGGTATAGTAGTCTAGGCTGGCATTTTAAGTATCTCTGGGTCTGTATGGGATCTTCCCAGGAACTTTCAGCTTACATAGATTCTTGTGAGAATGCTGAGTTTATACTGATAAGTCTGACTTTATATGTTACTTGATCATTCTCAGTTACTGCTTGCTCTTAATATTTCTTTGTTTAGTGCATTTGATGTTTTGATTATTTTGTGCCAGGAATGCTTTCTATACTGGTCTAGTATGTTTGAAGTTCTGTAGGCTTCTTGTATATTCATGGGCATCTCACTCTTTAGGTTAGGGCAGATTTTTTCTATAATTTTGTTGAAGGTATTTCCTGTCCCTATAAGGTGTAAATCATCATTCTATTATACACCTTTAATTCTTAGGTTTCGAATTTTCATTGTATCTTGGATTTGCTGGATCCTTTGGCTTACAAACTTTTCACATTTTGCATTTTTTGACTGTTGTGACAGTGCTTTCTATATATTCTTCCACACCTCAGATTCTTTCTTCTATCACTTGTATTCTATTGCTGATGTTTGCATCTCTGACTCCTGATTTCTTTCCAAGGTTTTCTATCTCCAATAGTTTTCTCTCTTTCAGTTTGTTTCGTTGTATGTTTTGCTGTTTTTATATCCTCGATGGTTTTGTTCACTTTCTTCACTTATTTCTGTATTCATGTAATTATTTAATGGTTTTTTTTTTTTTTTTTTTGGTTGTTGTTTGCTGTGTAAGGTCTTCTACATGTTGACCCATGTTTCACTGTATTTTTATGAGTGATTACTGGGTTTCTCCTTAAAGGGCTTATACCTGTTAACACATGTTCTACTGTATTTCTTTAAGTGATTTTGTTTTTCCTCTTTAAGGAATGCTACCTGTTGACCCATGTTGTCATGTAATAATTTAAGGGATTCATATTTGTTTTCTCCTTAAGGGCTTCTGCCTGTTGATCCATGTTCTACTTTACTTTTTAAAGTGAATTTTGTGTTTCCTTTTTACTGGCTTGTAACTGTTGACTCATGTTTTCTTGTACTTCTTTAAGGGACTTGTTTATGTACTTATTGAAATATTCTATCAACATAATTAGATGTGATTTTATATTCATATCCTGCTTTTTTGGGGTGATGGGGAATCTAGGACTTGCTGTTGTTCTAGAACATGGTTCAAATGATGCTATGTTTCCTTGTTTTCTGTTGGTAATGTACGTGCATTTGTTCTTTGCCATCTGGTTTCCTCGGGTGATAACTGGTATTGCTGGCTCTGACTGTGGCAAATGTACCGTGTTTCCTCTGTATAATTGCTCCTCAGACCCTTGTTCTCTACTTTTATACAGGTATTTACATATTCTTGCTAGATCAGCTTTTTTGTGGTTGTATTTGTCTATGTAATTCTGTGGACAATCAGGTCTGTGTGCAGATGGAAATGGGAATTCTCCTGGCCCAGTCTGTTCCTAGCCTCTTATATCCTAGGGCTTCAGTCTATTTTCTCTGATTGGTGGAAGTGGTCCTGCTTGTGTTATCTGTCCTCTCTGTCCTCATGAGTGGTTTGCTACCTCTTTGTACCACTTGGACATGACCCACTTTGGCAAAGGATGTATCTAAACCAGAGCCAGAAAGAAGAAGTGATGGTTCTTGTTTTAGAGGTCTGAAATTGTTAGCCACCAAATAAATTCTCATGGTTCCATACACTGAAATACAATCTTAACTTGCTGCTGTTTACTGTGCTAAACACCATTTATTTTCCCTCAAATTTACCCCACCCAATTTCCTGTCATACTTCATAGTTGGTAATTCAATAAGGTCAATTCCTGCTGCCCATGTGATCTTGGATATGAGTCTATACACTAGAATACAGAAAAGATTCTGACTAGTTAGAACAGCATTCCAAACAGCGTCCAACTTACACTTTATCCTCTGAAGAGGTAGAGCGTGGAGAACACATCCCCTCGATTCTTTGCATAATTCTGGATGTCTTGTCTTATATGGATAACTAGATAAACACAGTTGGTATGTGTTCATGAACTAAGTGCCCATATTTCTGTACTGAAGTGCGCATTTCAGAGCATTGCTCATTTTGTGTCCCTTACACTGTTCTTCCCTGGTCCATTTTTTTGCTGATTCCTTAGATTAGGATGGTGGAAAGGTGTTATTGTGGTATCCTTTGGTATTTCACTTTCACGCTCACTTAATCTCTAAACACTGGAAAGTTGTACACTTCAAAAGAAACTTTTTGGACTCAGGTTCCTAGAAATCTATGTGTATAAACATAAAACGAAATGCTACACCATCCCCATACAGCAAAATTATAGTAGGCTCTATGCTATAACTTATGAACTTCCTATCCACAAGCCTTTACCTCCGATTTCAGTACCAGATGTTAAAATCCCTCATGTTACCCTGGCCTCAAACCCACTAAGAGAGTTGATGTTTACATCAAAATGGTTGTATAACCATGGCAACATTGGAGTAGCTCTGTACTGTAAAGGCATTGTCAGAGCATGCTATGTTCATCACAGCATAAGAACATGGGTAAGAGTTTTGTCCTCTAAAGCCCAGAAGTTGTTTCTCTGACTGTGGAAACGCTAGCCAGATGGAACAAAAAAATTTTTTTGTTAATTTTAGATAGATTTTTTTTTTGTCTTTAATTTAAGGGTTTGGTGCTTTTATCATGAGTATTTTCACTGTGGTTGATTTAGTTAACCAAGGACAATGGACAAGTTGTTTTTTTTTTTTTTTTAGAAACTACCTGGAACTTCAAGGTGTGATATCTACTTATTAGTATTGTAATTTTCATTAAATAGCCAATGGTTGTGTGGGTGGAAGTATTTATTCCTTCCTGCTAATTCAGAACAGACTTTAAACTTTGTGTGCTTTCCTTTTCTTTATACAAAGGAAGTTAAAACATTTTATGGTAAAGTTGAAAATTTACATTGAAAATATTTAAGATAATATTGAAAAAATATATATAAACACATGTCCATTGTGAAAATGTTTTTAGAATATTAGTGAGAAAAATGGTAGACATAAAAATCGTTGCTTGATTGATTTTAAAAGGAAGTAGAAATATGTTATGACAAGACAGAAGATTTACATGATAAATCCATCTAATATAATTGTAGAAAAATATAGAATAAAATGATGAACTTGAAGAGTATCATGGAAAATTTTACAGATAATCTGGTAGGCATAAAAATGTTTCTCTCTTCATTAATGGAGGAATTATAAACATTTTCTAATAAAGTTGAAGTTTACTTGGGAATAATTTCTGATAAAATTCAGGAAATATGAAGAAAAGCATGTTAAATTTGACTATATCATAGAAAAGTATATAAATAGATTGATAGGCATAAAGTATTGCCAAATTGATTAACAAGCCAGAGACAGAAAGAAGAAGCAATTGTTCTGGGTTTAAATGATTTTAGTTTGCCAGTTCCCATATAAATTTTCATGCCTCCATACACTGAAATAAAATCTTAACATGCAACTATTTACTCTGTTAAACAACATTTATTTTCGCTTTAATATGCTCCTCCTAATTTCATGTCATCTTTCATATGTGATAATTCCCTAAGATCAATTACTGCTGCCCATGTGAACTTTGATATGAATCTATCCACTAAAACACAGAAAAGCTGCTCATTATTTAGAACACACCTCCAAAGAGCTTCCATCGGCCACTTTATCCTCTTAAGAGGAGAAGAATGGAGAACACATCCCATTAAGTATTTTCAAAATTCTGGCTGTCTGGTCTTATTCACAGTTGCTGTGAGTTCATGAACTAAGTGCTCATATTCCTGTATGGAAGTAAGCATTTCACAGCATTGTTCATTTAGTAGCCCTTATATTGTTCTTCCCTTGTCCTCTTTGGTGCTTATCTCTATGATTTGGATGGTGTGACAAATGGCATTGTGTTTTCCTTTGCTATTTCACTTTCACTGTCATTGAATCTCTAAACACTTGAAAGTTGATGGTCTTTCCAAAAATTTGATGTACCCTTCAAAAGAGGCATTTTGTATTATGGTTCCTAACATTCTTTGTATATATAAATATAGAAGGAAATTTTACACCATCACCATGAGCAAAATTATAGTGGGTTCTGACCTATAACCTGTTATCACCATATCCACTTGACTTTACCAACAATTTCAGGATCAGACATTAAAATTCCTCATGTTAATCAGGTCTCACACCCACCAGGAGAGGGCATGTTTACCTCATAATATTTGTATAACCATGGCAACATCAGAGTAGCTCTTGACTGTAAAGGCAGTGTCATAGAATGCTGTTTCCATCATAGAATGCATGTTTTCCACGGATAATTTTTTTATTCTATTATTCTAACATGGATAAGTTTTTTATTCTATTCTGACTATGTAAAAGCTAGGCAGATGATACATAATTTTCTAGTAAATTTGAGATTGAGTTTTCTGTGTCTTTATTTAAAGGGTGTGGTGCCATTATCATTAGGGTTTTCAATGAGGTTGAGTTTATTATACAAGGACAATGACCAAGTTGTGTTATTTTGGAAAATACTTGGAAATTCAAAGTGTGCTATCTTATTCTTAGCTTTGTGATTTTCATTTAATAACCCTTGGTTCTGATGCATGCTTGGTAATTCAAAACACACTTTAAACTTTGGGTTTTTTAAATTTCCTTTTCATTCTTTCCATTGAAAATGGAGGTAAAATATTTTATGATAAAATTAAGATTTACATTTGTAATATTTCTGAAAATATTGAACAAATATATAGAAAAACACATCATATATGAAAATATTCTTTGAATATTAAAGAGAAAATAGTTGATAATCATTGCTAAATTGATTATAAAAAGAAGTAAAAATGTGTTATGACAGTATTGATGATTTACATGACATTTATTTCCAATAAAATTGTAGAAAAATGTATAATAACATGATAAACTTGAAGTTTATCATGGAAAAATATACAGTTCAAATGGTAGGGATAAAATAGTTCATTGTTCATTGATGGTGGTAATATATTTTCCGATAAAACTGATGGTTTTCATGGAAAATAATTCTGATAAAAACTCAAGAAATATGTCGAAAAACACGTTTGATTTGACTTCATTTAAGAAAATTATACACATACTTTCATAGGAATAAACTATTTCCAAACTGATGAAAGTGAAATATCAAATATTTTTTGATATTAAAGTTGAAGATTCTTTTGGAAATTTTTCTGATAAATTTCAAAACTATATAGAATATCATGTTAAAAATGACTATTTATTATAAAATTCTACAGATAAAATGGTAGGCTTAAATATTTCTAATTTGATTGAGAGTAGAATTGCAAATATTTTCTGATAAATTTGAATATTCTCATGGAAATCTATTTTGATAAAAGTGAAGAAACATGGAGACAATCATGTTAAAAGTGAACATTATCATTGAAAATTATATGGAAAATGGTACACAAAGAGGTGAGACAACTTATGATAATTTGTGAGGGGCTAGAAAACCACGAATAGGGACAACATTAGAAAGGTGAATGAAGAATATATCTAATAAGAAAAAGCAAAAAACACTTTGAAATATAAAACATTACAACTTTTTTAAAAAAACAAATTATAAGCCTGTGGCACAGAGCTTAGGCTTCAGTCCTGAGGCCTCTGACAGTAGCCCTCAGACCTCTCCGCTTCCGGATCCAGATCAGCCTGGGTGGCAACACCACATCTCCAGGTCCTGAAAGAGGCAAGTGTGGCTTCCAGGTGGCCAGCGGGGAGAAGTCAGTGTGCTCCGGTGAATCCAGCGGGCCCAAGCAGGAGCCTTCAGGTTTCTGCTTCAGGGTCTGAACAGCCTGGGCAATAGCACCCTGTCTCCAGGAAGTGCAGGAGGTAAGCTGTGCACCACAGGCTACCTGAGAAGGGGCAGCTTGCACTGGTGAGTCCAGCATTGACAAGACCAACTAACACCAGTGACAACTAGATGGCAAAAGGCAAACGCAGGAACGTCACTAACAGAAATCAAGGCAATATGGCAACATCTGAACCCAATTCTCCTTTACCAGCATGTCCTGGATACCCCATCACACCAGTAAAACAAGATTTGGATTTAAAATCACTGGTCATGATGCTGGTACAGGAACACATGAAGGACATACATAAAGAAATTCAGGAGAAAATGGATCAAAAGTTAGAAGCCCTTGCAAGGGAAACACACAAAATCATTGAAAGAAATCCAGGAGAATACAAAAGCCAACAATGAGGAAAAGAAAAAAACACTTAAAGAAATACAGGAGAACTTTGGTCAACAGGCTGAGATCATGAAAGAGGAAACGCAAAAATCTCTTAAAGAATTACAGGAAAGTACAAACAAGCAAGTGAAGGAGCTAAGCAAAACCATCCAGGAACTAAAATCAGAAGTAAAAACAACTAAGAAAACTCAAAGGGAGACAACTTTGGAGATAGAAAGCCTTGGGAAGAAATCAGTGGACATAGATGCAAGTATCAACAACAGAATACAAGAGAGAGAAGAAAGAATCTCAGATGCTGAAGATACCATAGAAACCATGGACTCAACAGTTAAAGAAAATGCAAAAAGCAAAAAGCTTGTAACCCAAAATATCCAGGAAATCCAGGACACAATGAGAAGACCAAACCTAAGGATTATAGGCATAGATGAGAGTGAAGATTTACAACTTAAAGGGCCAGAAAATATCTTCAATAAAATTATGGAAGAAAACTTCCCTAACCTAAAGAGAGAGATGCCCATGAATATACAAGAAGCCTACAGAACTCCAAACAGACTGGACCAGAACAGAAATACTTCCTGTCACATAATAATCAAAACACTAAATGTACTAAACAAAGAAAGAATATTAAAGGCAGTAAGACAAAAAGGCCAAGTAACATATAAAGGAAGACCTATCAGAATCACAGCAGACCTTTCACATGAGACTATGAAGGCTAGAAGATCCTGGGCTGATCTCATGCAGACTCTAAGAGAACACAAATGCCAACCAAAACTTCTATATCCAGCAAAACTCTCAATCACCATAGATGGAGAAACTAAGATATTTCATGACAAAACCAAGTTTACCCAATATCTATACACAAACCCAGCCCTACAAAGGATAATAGGAGGAAAACACCAATACAAGGAGGGAAACTTCACCCTGGAAAAAGCAAGATAGTAACCTTTCACCAAACCCAAAAGAAGTTAACCAATCAAATTTTAAAAATAACGTTAAAAATGACAGGAAGTAACAATAACTATTCCTTAATAACTCTTAACATCAATGGACTCAATGCCCCAATAAAAAGATACAGACTAACTGACTGGATACGTAAACAGGACCCTACACTTTGCTGCTTACAGGAAACACACCTAAGGGTCAAAGACAAACACTACCTTAGAGTCAAAGACAAACACTACCTTAGAGTAAAAGACTGGAAGACTATTTTACAAGCAAATGGTCTCAGGAAACAAGCTGGAGTAGCCATTTTAATATCAGATAAAATTGACTTTCAACCCAAAGTCATCAAAAGAGACTCTGAGGGACACTTCTTGCTGGTCAAAGGAAAAATACAACAAGAAGAACTCTCAATCCTGAACATCTATGCTCCAAATGCAAGGGCACCCTCTTTCATAAAAGAAACTTTATTAAAGCTCAAAACACACATTGCACCTAACACAGTAATTGTGGGTGACTTTAATACTGCACTTTCCTCAATGGACCGATGAGGAAAACAGAAACTAAACAGGGACATAATGAAACTAATTGAAGCTTTGGACCATTTAGATCTAACAGATATATATAGAACATTCTATCCTAAAGTGAAAAAATATAACTTTTTCTTAGCACCTCATGGTACCTTCTCCAAAATCGAACATATAATTGGTCACACGACAGACCTCAACAAATATAAGAAGTTCGACTTAATCCCATGCCTCCTATCAGATCACTATGGAGTAAAAGTCGTCTTCAATAGCAACAAAAACAACAGAAAACCCACATACACGTGGAAATTGAACAATATTCTACTCAATGATACCTTGGTCAAGGAAGAAATAAAGAAAGAAATTAAAGACTTTTTAGAACACAATGAAAAGGAAAACACAACATACCCAAATCTATGGGACACAATGAAAGCAGTGCTAAGAGGAAAACTCATAGCCCTGAGTGCCTCCAAAAAGAAAATGGAGAGAGCATACATTAACAGCTTAATGACACACCTGAAAATCATGGAACAAAAAGAAGCTATTTCACCCAGGAGGAGTAGAAGGCAGGAAATCATCAAACTCAGGGCTGAAATCAATCAAGTAGAAACAAAGAGAACCATACAAAGAATCAACAAAACCAGGAGCTGGTTCTTTGAGAAAATCAACAAGATAGATAAACCCTTAGCCAGACTGACCAAAGGGCTCAGAGAAAGTGTCCAAATTAACAAACTTAGAAATGAAAAGGGAGATATAACAACAGAAACTGAGGAAATCCAAAAAATCATCAGATCCTACTACAAGAGCCTGTACTCAATACAACTGGAGAATCTGGAGGAAATGGACAATTTCCTTGACAGATACCAAATACCAAAATTAAATCAGGACCAAATAGATCATCTAAACAGTCCCATAATGCCAAAAGAAATAGAAGGAGTCATAGAAAGTCTTCCAACCAAAAAAAGCACAGGACCAGATGGTTTCAGTGCAGTATTCTATCAGACCTTCAAAGAAGAGTTAACACCAATACTCTTCAAACTATTCCACAAAATAGAGACAGAAGGAACACTACCCAATTCCTTCTATGAAGCCACAATTACGCTGATACCAAAACCACACAAAGATCCAACAAAGAAAGAGAACTTCAGACCAATTTCCCTTATGAACATCGATGCAAAAATACTCAATAAAATTCTTGCCAACCGAGACCGGCGGCAGCAGCAGCAGCAGCAGCAGCAGCAGCAGCAGCAGCAGCAGCGGCTGGTCCAGAGGAAGGGCCATCAGCAGTAGAACCAAGCGGACAGGGTCCAGGCAGACCCGGCGCCCACGACCACTGGCCAGCGCTAGCCAGCCAGGCTGCAAGCAGCGGCGGATTTACGGTGCCTTTCACCACACAGAAGCCACATCAGAACTCTGCCTCCCGCCAGTCAGTTACCAGGGCTCCATATTGGTTCTCGGTCGCCAGAGAAATCAGACTGAGGTACGCAAATATAACCCGAGACCAACATCGCGGGGGTCTAAGCCCGACGGGCGTTGGCCTGCACCCAGGCCCTGGGCTGATCGGAGGTCCACCAGGGTGCAAACCCGGCCAGGAGGTTTTTTTCCTCCCGGGCCGGCGCGCGCACCACCACCATTTGGCCTAAGGGAAGCCAGGGAGACCTAGCAGGCAAAACCAAACCGGCTAACAGGCATAGTTCGAGGCGGACATAGCAGGGGTCTCAGACGGTCAGGCCCCGGACTGCCCCCAGGTCCTGGGCTGCTCGGCGGGCCATCTGTGTGCCAACCCAGCCAGGAGCTTGTTTGCCTGGGCCAGCGCGCACCGCCGCCATTTTGCCTACTGGAAGCCAGAGAGACCTGGCAGGCAAAACCAAACCAGCTAACAGGCATAGCCCAAGGCGGACATAGCAGGGGTCTCAGACGGTCAGGCCCTGGACTGCCCCCAGGCCCAGGACTGCTCGGTGGGCCATCTGTGTGCCGACCCAGCCAGGAGGTTGTTTATCGTGGCCATTTGCGTACCACCGCCATTTTGCCTACGGGAAGCCAGAGAGACCTAGCAGGCAAAACCAAACCAGCTAACAGGCATAGCCCAAGGAGGACATAGCAGGGGTCTCAGACGGTCAGGCCCTGGACTGCCCCCAGGCCCTGGGCTGCTCGTTGGGCCATCTGTGTGCTGACCCAGCCAGGAGGTTGTTAGCCGAGCAGACTCTCCCAGCACTCTCAGGGATCTCGCGCATGCCACCATCCTAGCCACCTGACACACCCAATTAACACCCACAGCTGAGGGGAGCTTTGCACCAACATTGGCCTGCCAGGCTTTTGTCTAGACTCAGGGCCTGAGCAGCTAGGCTAGCCTTGTGTACACCAAACCGGTTGGGAGTTCTGCTGCCCAGATCAGCCTGGGTGGCAGCACCACATATCCAAGTCCTGCAAGTGGCTAGCTGGGTTTCCGGGCGGCCAGCTGGGAGAAGTCAGTGTGCTCCAGTGAATCCAGTGGGCCCCAGCGGGAGCCTTCGGGTGCCTGCTTTGGGATCTGAACAGCCTGGGCAGCAGCACCCTGTCTACAAGCAGCGCAGGAGGTAAGCTGTGCACCAGAGGCCAACTGGGAAGGGGCAGCTTGCACTGATGAGTCCAGCACTGACAAGAAAAACTAACACCGGTGACAACTAGATGGCAAAAGGCAAACGCAGGAACGTCACTAACAGAAATCAAGGCAATATGGCAACATCTGAACCCAATTCTCCTCTACCAACATGTCCTGGATACCCCATCACACCAGTAAAACAAGATTTGGATTTAAAATCACTGGTCATGATGCTGGTACAGGAACACATGAAGGACATACATAAAGAAATTCAGGAGAAAATGGATCAAAAGTTAGAAGCCCTTGCAAGGGAAACACAAAAATCATTGAAAGAAATCCAGGAGAATACAAAAGCCAACAAGGAGGAAATGCAAAAAACACTTAAAGAAATACAGGAGAACTTTGATCAACAGGCTGAGGTCATGAAAGAGGAAACACAAAAATCTCTTAAAGAAATACAGGAGAACTTTGGTCAACAGGCTGAGCTCATGAAAGAGGAAACACAAAAATCTCTTAAAGAATTACAGGAAAACACAAACATGCAAGTGAAGGAGCTAAGCAAAACCATCCAGGATCTAAAATCAGAAGTAGAAACAACTAAGAAAACTCAAAGGGAGACAACTTTGGAGATAGAAAGCCTTGGGAAGAAATCAGGGGACAGAGATACAAATATCAACAACAGAATACAAGAGATAGAAGAAAGAATCTCAGATGCTGAAGATTCCATAGAAACCATGGACTCAACAGTTAAAGAAAATGCAAAATGCAAAAAGCTTGTAACCCAAAATATCCAGGAAATCCAGGACACAATGAGAAGACCAAACCTAAGGATTATAGGCATAGATGAGAGTGAAGATTTACAACTTAAAGGGCCAGCAAATATCTTCAATAAAATTATGGAAGAAAACTTCCCTAACCTAAAGAGAGAGATGCCCATGAATATACAAGAAGCCTACAGAACTCCAAACAGACTGGACCAGAACAGAAATACTTCCCGTCACATAATAATCAAAACACCAAATGTTCTAAACAAAAAAAGAATACTAAAGGCAGTAAGAGAAAAAGGCCAAGTAACATATAAAGGAAGACCTATCAGAATCACAGCAGACTTTTCACCTGAGACTATGAAGGCTAGAAGGTCCTGGGCAGATCTCATGCAGACTCTAAGAGAAGACAAATGCCAACCAAAACTACTATATCCAGCAAAACTCTCAATCACCATAGATGGAGAAACTAAGATATTTCATGACAAAACCAAGTTTACCCAATATCTATCCACAAACCCGGCCCTAAAAAGGATAATAGGAGGACAACACCAATACAAGGAGGGAAACTTCACCCTGGAAAAAGCA
Organism: Apodemus sylvaticus; assembly: GCF_947179515.1. Lineage (NCBI taxonomy): Eukaryota > Metazoa > Chordata > Mammalia > Rodentia > Muridae > Apodemus > Apodemus sylvaticus. The sequence continues at coordinate 95,022,974 of NC_067495.1, read as the reverse complement.
AGATAGTAACCTTTCATCAAACCCAAAAGAAGTTAAGCATTCAAATTTAAAAAATAACGTCAAAAATGATAGGAAGTAACAATCACTATTCCTTAATATCTCTTAACATCAATGGACTTAATGCCCCAATAAAAAGACACAGACTAACTGACTGGATACGTAAACAGGACCCTACATTTTGCTGCTTACAGGAAACACACCTCAGGGTCAAAGACAAACACTACCTTAGAGTAAAAGGCTGGAAGACAATTTTACAAGCAAATGGTCTCAGGAAACAAGCTGGAGTAGCCATTTTAATATCAGATAAAATTGACTTTCAACCCAAAGTCATCAAAAGAGACCCTGAGGGACACTTCTTGCTGGTCAAAGGAAAAATACAAAAAGAAGAACTGTCAATCCTGAACATCTATGCCCCAAATGCAAGGGCACCCTCTTTCGTAAAAGAAACTTTATTAAAACTAAAAGCACATATTGCACCTAACACAATAATTGTGGGTGACTTCAACACTGCACTTTCCTCAATGGACCGATCAGGAAAACAGAAACTAAACAGGGACACAATGAAACTAATTGAAGCTTTGGACCAATTAGATTTAACAGATATATATAGAACATTCTATCCTAAAACAAAAGAATATACCTTTTTCTCAGCACCTCATGGTACCTTCTCCAAAATCGACCATATAATTGGTCACAAGACAGACCTCAACAAATATAAGAAGATCGAACTAATCCCATGCCTCCTATCTGATCACTATGGAGTAAAAGTGGTCTTCAATAGCAACAGAAACAACAGAAAACCCACATACACGTGGAAACTTAACAATACTCTACTCAATGATACCTTGGTCAAGGAAGAAATAAGGAAAGAAATTAAAGACTTTTTAGAACATAATGAAAATGAAAACACAACATACCCAAATCTATGGGACACAATGAAAGCAGTGCTAAGAGGAAAACTCATAGCCCTGAGTGCCTCCAAAAAGAAAATGGAGAAAGCATACATTACCAGCTTAATGACACACCTGAAAGCCCTAGAACAAAAAGAAGCTACTTCGCCCAGGAGGAGTAGAAGGCAGGAAATCATCAAACTCAGGGCCGAAATCAATCAAGTAGAAACAAAGAGAACCATACAAAAAATCAACAAAACCAGGAGCTGGTTCTTTGAGAAAATCAACAAGATAGATAAACCCTTAGCCAGACTGACCAAAGGGCACAGAGAAAGTATCCAAATTAACAAAATTAGAAATGAAAAGGGAGATATAACAACGGAAACTGAGGAAATCCAAAAAAATCATCAGATCCTACTACAAGAGCCTGTACTCAACACAACTGGAGAATCTGGAGGAAATGGACAATTTCCTTGACAGATACCAGATACCAAAATTAAATCAGGACCAACTAGACCATCTAAACAGTCCCATAATGCCTAAAGAAATAGAAGGAGTCATAGAAAGTCTTCCAACCAAAAAAAGCACAGGACCAGATGGCTTCAGTGCAGAATTCTACCAGACCTTCAAAGAAGAGTTAACACCAATACTCTTCAAACTATTCCACAAAATAGAGACAGAAGGAACACTACCCAATTCTTTCTATGAAGCCAAAATTACGCTGATACCAAAGCCACACAAAGATCCAACAAAGAAAGAGAACTTCAGAACAATTTCCCTTATGAACATCGATGCAAAAATACTCAATAAAATTCTTGCCAACCGAATCCAAGAACACATCAAAACGATCATCCACCATGATCAAGTAGGCTTTATCCCGGGAATGCAGGGTTGGTTCAATATACAGAAATCCATCAATACAATCCACTACATAAACAAACTCAAAGAACAAAACCACATGGTCATTTCATTGGATGCTGAAAAAGCATTTGACAAAATTCAGCATCCCTTCATGCTTAAATTCTTGGAGAGAACAGGAATTCAATGCCCATACCTAATCATAGTAAAAGCAATATACAGCAAACCGGTAGCCAGCATCAAACTAAATGGAGAGAAACTTGAAGCAATCCCACTGAAATCAGGGACCAGACAAGGCTGCCCCCTTTCTCCTTATCTTTTCAATATTGTACTTGAGGTACTAGCTCGGGCAATTCGACAACATAAGGAGGTCAAAGGGATACAAATTGGAAAGGAAGAAGTCAAACTATCATTATTTGCAGACGACATGATCGTCTACCTAAGTGACCCAAAGAACTCCACTAGAGAGCTCCTACAGCTGATAAACAACTTCAGCAAAGTGGCAGGTTATAAAATCAACTCAAGCAAATCAGTGGCCTTCCTATCCTCAAAGGATAAGCAGGCTGAGAAAGAAATTAGGGAAATGACCCCCTTCACAATAGCCTCAAACAGTATAAAGTATCTTGGGGTGACTCTTACCAAACATGTGAAAGATCTGTATGACAAGAACTTCAAGACTCTGAAGAAGGAAATGGAAGAAGACCTCAAAAAATGGGAAAACCTCCCATGCTCATGGATCGGTAGAATCAATATAGTTAAAATGGCCATTTTGCCTAAAGCACTATACAGATTCAATGCAATACCCATCAAAATCCCAACTCAATTCTTCACAGAGTTAGAAAGAGCAATTATCAAATTCATCTGGAACAACAAAAAACCCAGGATAGCTAAAACTATTCTCAGCAACAAAAGAAAATCTGGGGGAATCAGTATCCCTGACCTCAAGCAATACTACAGAGCAATAGTGTTAAAAACTGCATGGTATTCGTACAGTGACAGACAGGAGGATCAATGGAACAGGATTGAAGATCCAGAAATGAACCCACACACCTATGGCCACTTGATCCTTGACAAAGAGGCTGAAAACATCCAATGGAAAAAAGATAGCCTTTTCAACAAATGGTGCTGGTTCAACTGGAGGTCAGCATGCAGAAGAATGCGAATTGATCCATCCTTGTCTCCTTGTACTAAGCTCAACTCCAAATGGATCAAGGACCTCCACATAAAGCCAGACACTCTGAAGCTAATAGAAAAGAAACTGGGGAAGACCCTTGAGGACATCGGTACAGGGAGAAAGTTTCTGAACAGAACACCAATAGCGTATGCTCTAAGAGCAAGAATTGACAAATGGGACCTCATAAGGTTACAGAGTTTCTGTAAGGCAAAGGACACCATCAAGAGGACAGATCGGCAACCAACAAATTGGGAAAAGATCTTCACCAATCCTACATCAGATAGAGGGCTAATATCCAATATATATAAAGAACTCAAGAAGTTAGACTCCAGAAAACCAAACAACCCTATTAAAAAATGGGGTACAGAGTTAAACAAAGAATTCTCACCTGAAGAACTTCGGATGGCGGAGAAGCATCTTAAAAAATGCTCAACTTCATTAGTCATTAGGGAAATGCAAATCAAAACAACCCTAAGATTTCATCTTACACCAGTCAGAATGGCTAAGATTAAAAATTCAGGAGACAGCAGGTGTTGGAGAGGGTGTGGAGAAAGAGGAACACTTCTCCACTGCTGGTGGGGTTGCAAATTGGTACAACCACTCTGGAAATCAGTCTGGCGGCTCCTCCGAAAACTGGGCACCTCACTTCCAGAAGATCCTGCTATACCACTCCTGGGCATATACCCAGAAGACTCCCCACCATGTAATAAGGATACATGTTCTACTATGTTAATAGCAGCCCTATTTATAATTGCCAGATGTTGGAAAGAACCCAGGTATCCCTCAACAGAAGAGTGGATGCAAAAAATGTGGCATATCTACACAATGGAGTACTATTCAGCCATTAGAAACAACGAATTTATGAAATTCTTAGGCAAATGGATGGAGCTAGAGAATATCATACTCAGTGAGGTAACCCAGACTCAAAAGGTGAATCATGGTATGCACTCACTAATAAGTGGTTATTAACCTAGAAAACTGCAATACCCAAAACATAATCCACACATCAAATGAGGTACAAGAAGAAAGGAGGAGTGGCCCCTGGTTCTGGAAAGACTCAGTGAAACAGTATTCAGCAAAACCAGAACGGGGAAGTGGGAAGGGGTGGGAGGGAGGACAGGGGAAGAGAAGGGGGCTTACGGGACTTTCGTGGAGTGGGGGGGCTAGAAAAGGGGAAATCATTTGAAATGTAAATAAATTATGTCGAATAAAAAAAAATTAAAAAAAAAGATTCTTGCCAACCGAATCCAAGAACACATCAAAATGATCATCCAACATGATCAAGTAGGCTTCATCCCAGGAATGCAGGGTTGGTTCAATATACGGAAATCCATCAATGCAATCCACTACATAAACAAACTCAAAGAAAAACACCCCAAGGTCATTTCATTGGATGCTGAAAAAGCTTTTGACCATATTCAGCATCCTTTCATGCTTAAAGTCTTGGAAAGAACAGGAATTCAAGGCCCATACCTAAACATAGTAAAAGCAATATACAGCAAACCGGTAGCCAGCATCAAACTAAATGGAGAGAAACTTGAAGCAATCCCTCTAAAATCAGGGATTAGACAGGGCTGCCCCCTTTCTCCTTATTTTTTCAATATTGTACTTGAGGTACTAGCTCGGGCAATTAGACAACATAAGGAGGTCAAAGGGATACAAATTGGAAAGGAAGAAGTCAAACTTTCATTATTTGCAGATGACATGATAGTCTACCTAAGTGACCCAAAAAATTCACTAGAGAACTACAGCTGATAAACAACTTCAGCAAAGTGGCAGGTTATAAAATCAACTCAATCACATCAGTGGCCTTCCTATACTCAAAGGATAAGCAGGCTGAGAAAGAAATTAGGGAAATGACCCCCTTCACAATAGCCACAAACAGTATAAAGTATCTTGGTGTGACTCTTACCAAACATGTGAAAGATCTGTATGACAAGAACTTCAAGACTCTAAAGAAGGAAATGGAAGAAGACCTCAAAAAATGGGAAAACCTCCCATGCTCATGGATCGGTAGAATCATTATAGTTAAAATGGCCATTTTGCTAAAAGCAATATACAGATTCAATGCAATACCCATCAAAATCCCAACTCAATTCTTCACAGAGTTAGAAAGAGCAATTATCAAATTCATCTGGAATAACAAAAAACCCAGGATAGCTAAAACTATTCTCAACAACAAAAGAAAATCTTGGGGAATCAGTATCCCTGACCTCAAGCAATACTACAGAGCAATAGTATTAAAAACTGCATGGTATTGGCACAGTGACAGGCAAGAGCATCAATGGAACGGGATTGAAGATCCAGAAATGAACCCACACACCTATGGCCACTTGATCCTCGACAAAGAGGCTGAAAACATCCAATGGAAAAAAGATAGCCTTTACAACAAATGGTGCTGGTTCAACTGGAGGTCAGCATGCAGAAGAATGTGAATTGATCCATCCTTGTCTCCTTGTATAAAGCTCAAATCCAAATGGATCAAGGACCTCCACATAAAGCCAGACACTCTGAAGCTAATGGAAAAGAAACTGGGGAAGACCCTTGAGGATATCGGTACAGGGAGAAAGTTTCTGAACAGAATACCAATAGCGTATGCTCTAAGAGCAAGAATTGACAAATGGGAGCTCATAAAATTGCAGAGTTCCTGTAATGCAAAGGACACCATCAAGAGGACAAATTGGCAACCAACAAATTGGGAAAAGATCTTCACCAATCCTACATCAGATAGATGGCTAATATCCAATATATATAAAGAACTCAAGAAGTTAGACTCCAGAAAACCAAAAAACCCTATTAAAAATGGGGTACAGAGTTACACAAAAATTCTCACCTGAAGAACTTCAGATGGTGGAGAAGCATCTTAAAAAATGCTCAACTTCATTAGTCATTAGGGAAATTCAAATCAAAACAACCCTGAGATTTCACCTTACACCAGTCAGAATGGCTAAGATTAAAAAATCAGGAGACAGCAGGTGTTGGAGAGGGTGTGGAGAAATTGTAACACTCCTCCACTGCTGGTGGGGTTGCAAATTGGTACAACCACTCTGGAAATCAGTCTGGCGGTTCCTCCGAAAACTGGGCACCTCACTTCCAGAAGATCCTGCTATACCACTCCTGGGCATATACCCAGAATATTCCCCACCATGTAATAAGGATACATGCTCTACTATGTTCATAGCAGCCCTATTTATAATTGCCAGATGCTGGAAAGAACCCAGGTATCCCTCAACAGAAGAGTGGATGCAAAAAATGTGGTATATCTACACAATGGAGTACTATTCAGCCATTAGAAACAATGAATTCATGAAATTCTTAGGCAAATGGATGGAGCTAGAGAACAACATACTAATTGAGTTAAGTCAGACTCAAAAGGTGAATCATGGTATGCACTCACTAATAAGTGGATATTAACCTAGAAACCTGGAATACCCAAAATATAATCTACACATCAAATGAGGTACAAGAAGAAAGGATGTGTGGCCCCTTGTTCTGGAAAGACTCAGTGAAGCAGTATTCGGCAAAACCAGAACGGGGAAGTGGGAAGGGGTGGGTGGGAGGACAGGGGGAGAGAAGGGGGCTTACGGGACTTTCGGGGAATGGGGGGGCTAGGAAAGGGGAAATCATTTGAAATGTAAATAAAAAATATATCGAATAAAAAAAAGAAAAAAAAAAGAAAAAAAAAAGAAAAAAAGAACAACAAATTATAAACATTATTTCTGATAAAATTGAAGATTTACCTGGAAAAAAATTTATTCTATGTCTGTTTATTGGGGAATTGTTTCCATTCATGTTAAGAGGTTTTAAGGAATGATTGTTGGCTCCTCTTACTTTTAATGTCATTTCTATATTTGTGTGGTTAATCTTCTGTTTGCTTTGTTGAATGATTACTTTTTTGCTTTTTCTTGAGTATAGTTTCTTTCTTTGTGTTGGCATTTCCCTCCTATTATGATTTATATTGCTGGACTATTGGAAAGATAATTCAGTAAATTTGGTTTTACCATGGAATATCTTGGTTTCTCCGTGTATGGTGATTGAGAATTTTGCTGGGTATAGTAATCTAGGCTGGCATTTGTGGTATCTCTGGATCTGTATGAGATAATCCCAGGAACTTTGAGCTTTCATAGATTCTTGTGAGAATGCTGAGGTAATACTTATAAGTCTGACTTTATATGTTACTTGTTGATTCTCAGTTACTGCTCTTAATATTTCTTTATTTACTACATTTGATGTTTTGATTATTTTTTCCAGGAATTCTTTCTGTGTTGTTCTAGTATGTTTGAAATTCTGTAGGCTTCTTGTATATTCATGAGCATATCTCTCTTTAGGTTAGGGCAGTTTCCTTCTATAATTTTGTAGAAGGTATTTCCTATCCCTATAAGGTGTAAATCATCATTCTATTCTACTCCTATAATCTTTAGTTTTGGGCTTTTCATTGTATCCTGGATTTGCTGGATCTTTTGGCTTACAAACTTTTCACATTTTGCATTTATGACTGTTGTGACAATAATTTCTATATAATCTTCAACACCTCAGATTCTTTCTTCTATCACTTGTCTTCTATTGCTGATTTTGCATCTATAACTCCTGATTTCTTTCCAAGGGTTTCTATTTTCAATAGTTTTCTCCCTTTCAGTTTGCTTAGGTGTATGTATTGCTTTTTTTGATCCTCGATAGTTTTATTCACTTTCTTCACTTATTTCTGTATTCATGTAATAATTTAAGGGTTTTTTGGTGTGTGTGTTTTTTTTTTTTTTCTGTGTAACGGCTTCTGCATGTTGACCCATGTTCTCCTGTATTTCTATGAGTGTTTATTGGGTTTCCCCTTAAAGGGCTTCTACCTATTGACACATGTTCTCCTGTATTTCTTTAGTGATTTTGTTTTTCCTCTTTAAGGAATGCTACCTGTTGTCCCAAGTTGTCCTGTAATAATTTAAAGGATTCATATTTGTTTTCCCCTTAAGGGCTTCTTCCTGTCGACCCATGTTCTACTTTACTTTTTAAAGTGAATTTTGTGTTTCCTTTTTACTGGCTTGTAACTGTTGACTCCATGTTTTCCTGTACTTTTTAAGGGAGTTGTTTATGTACTTATTGAAATCTTCTATCAACATAATGAGATGTGATTTTATATTCAGATCCTGCTTTTTTGGTGTGTTGGGGAATCTAGGACTTGCAGTTGTTGGAGAACTTGGTTCAGATAATGCTATGTCTCCTTGTTTTCTGTTGGTAATGTACTTGCATTTGCTATTTGCCTTCTGGTTTCCTCTGGTGTTAACTGGTATTGCTGTCCCTGACTGTAGCCAATGTACCATGTTTCCTCTATATCATTGGTCTTCAGACCCTTGTTCTCTATGTGTATACAGGTGTTTACATATTCTTGCTAGATCAGCTTTCTTGTGGTTGTATTTGTCTCTGTAATTCTGTGGACAATCAGGTCTGTGTGCAGATTGAAATGGGGATTCTCCTGGCTTAGTCTGTTCCTAGTCTCTTATATCCTCAGGGCTTCAGTCTATTTTCTCTGATTAATGGAAGTGGTCCTGCTTGTTTTATCTGTCCTCTCTGGCCTCATGAGTGCTTTGCTACCTCTTTGTGCCACGTGGATATGACCCACTTTGTCAAAGGATGTTTCAAAGCCAGAGACAGAAAGAAGAAGCAATGGTTCTTGTTTTAAAGGTCTGAAATTGTTAGCCACCAAATAAATTCTCATGCTTCCATACACTGAAATACAATCTTAACTTGCTGCTCATTACAGTGTTAAACAACATTTATTTTCCCTCAATTATACCCCACCCAATTTCATGTAAAATTTCATAGTTGGTAATTCACTAAGTCAATTCCTGCTGCCCATGTGAACTTGGATATGAGTCTATACACTAGAATACAGAAAAGCTGCTCATAAGTTAGAATAGCTGTCCAAACTGCATCCACCTCAAACTTTATCCTCCTAAGAGGTAGAACAATAAGAACACATCCCCTTAATTATTTGCATAATCCTGGATGTCTTGTCTTATATGGATAACTAGATAAACACAGTTGGTATGTGTTCATGAACTAAGTGCCCATATTTATTTCCTGAAGTGTGCATTTCAGAGCACTGATTGCTCATTTTGTGTCCCTTACACTGTTCTTCCCTTTTCCTTTTTTTTTTTTTTTTTTTTTTTTTTTTTTTTTTTTTTTTTGCTTATCCCTGAGATTTGGATGCTGTAAAGGTTTCATTGTGGTATCCTTTGGAATTTCACTTTCACTGTCACTTAATTTCTAAACACTGGAAAGTTATATACTTCAAAGGAAACTTTTGGACTAAGGTCCCTAGCAATCTATGTGTATAAACATAAACATAATAGGAAATGCTACACCAACCCCATGAGCAAAATTATAGTAGGCTCTATGCTATAACCTGTGAACTTCCTATCCACAAGCCTTTACCTCCAATTTCAGTACCGGATTTTAAAATCCCTCATGTAAACCAGGCATCAAACCCACTAAGAGAGTGGATGCTAACATCATAATTGTTGTATAACCATGGCAACATTGGAGTAGCTCTTGACTGTAAAGGCATTGTCAGAGCATGCTATTTTCATCACAGTGTAAGAACATGGGTAAGATTTTATTCCTCTAAAGCCCAGAAGTAGTCTCCTCTGACCGTGGAGACGCTAACCAGATGAACAAATATTTTTTTTTTTGTTAACTTTTAGATAGAGTTCATTTTTTTTTTTTGTCTTTAGTTTAATGGTGTGGTGCTTTTATCATTAGTGTTTTCCATGTGGTTGAGTTAGTTAACAAAGGACAATGGCCAAGTTGTTTTCTTTTAGAAACTACCTGGAACTTCAAGGTGTGGTATATTCTTCTTAGCATTGTAATTTTCATTAAATAGCCCATGGTTTTGTGGGTGCAAGTATTTATTCCTTCCTGATAATTCAGAACAGACTTTAAACTTTGTGTGTTTTCCTTTTCTTTATGGAAAGGAAGTAAAAACATTTTATGTTAAATTGAACATTTACATTGAAAATATTTAAGATAATATTGAATAAATATATAGAAAAACATGTCCATTGTGAAAATATTTTTAGAATATTAGTGAGAATAAATGGTAGATATAAAAATCATTGCTTAATTGATTTTAAAAGGAAGTAGCAATATGTTATGACAAGACTGAAGATTTACATGATAAATACATCCAATACAATTGTAGAAAAATATAGAATAACATGATAAACTTGAAGATTATCATGGAAAATTTTACAGATAATCTGGTAGGCATAAAAATGTGTCTCTCTTCCTTGATGGAAGAATTATATACATTTTCTAATAAAATTGATGTTTACTTGGGAAGTATTTCTGATAAAATTCAGGAAATATGAAGAAAAGCATGTTCAATTTGACTATATCATAGACAATTATACAAATAGATTAATAGGCGTAAACTCTTGCCAAATTGATGAAAAGTGTAATTACAAATATTTCTTATATAGATAGCTGTCTCTGAATATGGCTAATTTATCATATAGCCTCTCTGTGATCCTGGGAGCCCTGTTCTCTCCGTGTAGACAGGTATGTGCATACTCTTGCTAGACCAGCTCTGTTGTTGTTCTATTTGCCTATGTAGTTCTATGGCCCTATCAGGTCTGGGTACAGTGGAAATGGGAAGTCTCCTGTCTCAGGCTGCAACAAGACTCTTATGACCTCAGCGATTCATGCTGTTTCACTGATTAGTATGGGTGGTACTACCTGTTTTATCTGGCTTCTCTGCACTCCTGAATGGTTTGCTACTTCTGTGCACCACTTGGATATGGCCAACTCTGGAAGAGGATATTAACAAGCCAGAGACAGAAAGAAGAAGCAATGGTTCTGGCTTTAAATGATTTCAATTTGCTAGCTCCCATATAAATTTTCATGCCTCCCTACACTGAAATTAAACCTTTTTTTTTCAATTTTTTTTATTCGATATATTTTTATTTCCATTTCAAATGATTTCCCCTTTTCTGGACCCCCACTCCCCGAAAGTCCCATCAGCCCCCATACCTCCCCCTGTTTTGCCACCCAACCCTTCCCACTTCTCTGTTCTGGTTTTGCCCTATACTGCTTCACTGAGTCTTTCCAGAACAAGGGGCCACTCCTCCTTTATTCTTGTACCTCATTTGATGTGTGGATTATGTTTTGGGCATTACAATTTCTAGGATAAGACCCACTTATTAGTGAGTGTATACCATGATTCATCATTTGGGTCTGGGTTAACTCACTTAGTATGATGTTCTCCAGCTCCATCCATTTACCTAAGAATTTCATGAATTCATTGTTTCTAATAGCTGAATAGTACTCCATTGTGTAGATATACCACATTTTTTGCATCCACTATTCTGTTGAGGGATATCTGGGTTCTTATCAGCTTCTGGCAATTATAAATAGGGCTGCTATGAGCATATTGGAACATGTATCCTTATTACATGCTGGTGAATCTTCGGGGTATATGCCTAGGAGTGGTATAGCAGGATCTTCTGGAAGTGAGGTGACGAGTTTTCAGAGGAATCGCCAGACTGATTTCCAGAGTGGTTGTACCAATTTGCAACTCCACCAGCAGTGGAGGAGTGTTCCTCTTTCTCCACATACTCACCAACATCTGCTGTCTCCTGAATTTTTAATCTTAGCCATTCTGACTGGTGTAAGGTGAAATCTCAGGGTTGTTTTGATTTGCATTTCCCTAATGACTAATGAAGTTGAGCATTTTTTAAGATTCTTCTCTGCCTTCCTAAGTTCTTCAGGTGAAAATTCTTTGTTTAACTCTGTACTCCATTTTTTAATGGGGTTATTTGGTTTTCAGGAGTCTAAGTTCTTGAGTTCTTTATATATATTGGATATTAGCCCTCTATCTGATGTAGGGTTTGTGAAGATCTTTTCCCAATTTGTTGGTTTCTGATTTACCCTTTTGATGTTGTCCTTTGCCTTACAGAAACTTTGTGATTTTATGAGGTCCCATTTGTCAATTATTGATCTTAGAGCATAAGCTATTGGTGTTCTGTTCAGGAAATTTCCCCCTGTACTGATGTCCTCAAGGGTCTTCCCCAGTTTCTTTTCTATTAGATTCACAGTGTCTGGCTTTATGTGGAGGTCCTTGATCCATTTGGAGTTGAGCTTAGTACAAGGAGACAAGGATAGATCAATTCCCATTCTTCTGCCTGCTGACCTCCAGTTGATCCAGCACCATTTGTTGAAAAGGCTATCTTTTTCCATTGGATGTTTTCTGCCCCTTTTTCGAGGATCAAGTGGCCATAGATGTGTGGGTTCATTTCTGGATCTTCAATCCTGTTCCATTGATCTGCCTGTCACTGTACCAATACCATGCAGTTGCTCTGTAGTATTTCTCTGTAGTATTGCTTGAGGTCAGGGATACTGACACCCACAGAATTTCTTTTATTGTTGAGAATAGTTTTAGCTATCCTGGGTTTTTGTTATTCCAGATGATTTTGAGGACTGCTCTTTTAAATAAAATCTTAACATGCAACTATTTACTCTGTTAAGCACCATTTATTTTCGCTCTAATATGCCCCTCCCAATTTCATGTCATCTTTCATATGTGATAATTCACTAAGTTTAATTAGTACTGCTCACGGGAACTTGAATATGAATCTATACCCTAGAACACAGAAAAGCTGCTCATTAGTTAGAACACACCGCCAAACAGCTTCTAACTGCCACTTTATCCTCTTAAGAGGAGAAGCATGGAGAACACATCCCATTAAGTATTTGCAAAATTCTTGCTGTCTGGTGTTATATGAATATCTATATAATCACAGTTGCTGTGAGTTCATGAACTAAGTGCTCATATTCCTGTATGGAAGTAAGCATTTCACAGCATTGCTCATTTAGCATCCCTTACATTGTTCTTCCCTTGTCCTCTTTGGTGCTTATCTCTATGATTTGGACGGTGTGACAAGTGGCATTGTGTTTTACTTTGGGATTTCACTTTCACTGTCATTGAATCTCTAAACACTTAAAAGTTGATGGTCTTTCCAAAGATTGATGTACCCTTCAAGGTTCCTAGCATTCTTTGTGTATATAAATATAGAAGGAATTTTTACACCATCACCATGAGCAAAATTATAGTGGGTTCTGTCCTATAACCTATTATCTCCATATCCACGTGACTTTACCAACATTTTCAGGATCAGATATTTAAATTCCGCATGTTAATCATGTCTCAAACTCACTAGGAGAGCATATGTGTACCTCATAATAGTTGTATAACCGTGGCAACAGCAGAGAAGCTCTTGACTCTAAAGGCAGTGTCATAGAATGCTGTTTCCATCATGGAATGCATGTTTTCCATGTAAGAACATGGATCAATTTTTTATTCTAAAGCCCACATGTAGTCTATTCTGACTGTGTAAAAGCTAGTCCCATAGAACATAGCTTTCTAGAAACTTTGAGATAGAGTTTTCTGTGTCTTTATTAAAAGGGTGTGTTGCCTTTATCATTACGGTTTTCCATGTGGTCGTGTTAGTTAACCAAAGGCAAAGGCCAAGTTGCGTTCTTTTTGAAACTACTTGGAAATTCAATGTGTGGTATCATATTCTTAGCATTCTTATTTTCATTTAATACCCCATGGTTCTGGGAAGTGCAATTATTGATGCCTACTTGATAATATTGAAATGATTTTAATCATCGGCTTTTGTTTTCTTTTCCTTTTCTTTCATTTTGCTGAAAATAGAAGTAAAAACATTTTATGATATAATCGGAGATTTACCTTGAATATATTTCTGATAATATTGAAGAAATATATAAACAAGTAAAATGTCAAAATATTCTTCGAAATTTAGAGAGAAAATCTGTTCCATAAAACTCATTGCAAATTGATTTAAAATGGTAGTAGATACAAGTTATGACAGGGTTGAAGATTTACACGATAAATATTTCCAATAAAATTGTAGAAAAATATAGAATAACATGACAAACTTGAACTTTACAATGGAAAATTATACAGATAAAAAGGTAGGCATAAAAATATTTTTTTGTTCATTGATGGGGGAATTATAAACATTTTCTGATAAAATTGATGGTTATCATGGAAAATTTTACCGCTAAAATTCAAGAAATAAGTAGAAATACATGTTAAATTTGACATCATACAAAATTATACACATAGATTAATAGGTATAAACTATATCCAAATTGATTGAAAGTGGAATTACAAATATTTTCTGATAAAGTTGATTTTTTGGAAAATATTTGTGATAAATTTCAAGAAATATATAGAAAAGCTCATTAAAATTGACTATTTCTTGTAAAATTATACAGATAAAATGATAGATATAACATTTCTAATTTGATTGAAAATAGAATTTCAAACATTGTTTGATAAAGTTGAATATTGTCATGGAATTTTTTCTCTGATAAAGTGAAGAAACATATGGAAAATCATGATTAAACTGAAGATTATCATGGAAAATAATACAGATAAAATGGTATACATAGAGGTGATTTATGGGATTTTGGGGGGCTGGAGAGTCAGAAATAGCGACAACATTTGAAAGTTGAATGAAGGATATATCTAATAAAGAGAGAAGCAAAAAACACATTGTAATAAAAACATTACTACTTTACTTAAAAATACAAATTATAAACATTTTTTCTGATAAAATTGAAGATGTAGCTGAAAATAATTGTTATTCTATGTCTTTTCATTGGGGAATTGGGTCCATTCCTGTTAAAAGATATTAAAAAAATAGTAATTGATGGCTCCTGTTACTCTTGAGGGTTTCTTTTTTTATATTTGTGTTGTTACCTTCCGTTGCAGGGTTGGAAGACTAATTTGTTGCTTTCTCTAGGGTTTAGTTTCTTTGCGATCATGGGCGTTTTCCACCTATTATCCTTTATAGGGCTGGATTTTTAGAAAGATAATTATTGTGTAAATTTAGTTTTATCATGGAATATTTTGGTTTCTCCATCTATAGTGAGTGAGACTTTTGCTGGGTATAGGAGTCTAGGCTGGCATTTGTGTTCTCTTTGGGTCTGTATGAGATCTGGCCAGGAACTTCTAGCTTTCATAGTTTCTGGTGAGAAGGCTGGTGTAATTCTGATAAGTCTGTCTTTATTTGTTACTTGATCCTTCTCTCTTACTGACATGGGCATCCCTGTCTTTAGGTTTAAGGCAGCATTCTCCTATATTTTGCTGAAGGTATTTACTGGCACTAAAAGTTGTAAATTTTTACTCTATTCTATACATATAATCTTTAGGTTTGTTCTTCTCATATTGTCCTTGATTTCCTGGATCTTTGGGGCTGAAAGATTTTTTTCATTTTGCATTTTTTTGGACTGTTGTGTCAATGTTTTCTATGTTATCTTCATCACCTGTGATTCTTTCTTCTATCACTTGTATTCTATAGTTGATGTTTGCATCCATGTCTCCTGATTTCTTCCCAAGGGTTTCTATAGCCAACAATTTTCTCCTTTGTTTTTCCTTACTTGTTTCTACTGCTGTTTTTAGATCCTGAATGATTTTGTGTACTTCCTTCTCTTGTTTATATCTGTATTCATGTAAAAATTTAAGGATCTTTTATGTTTTTGGTTTGTTTACTGTTTAAGCGATTCTGCCTGTTGACCCATGTTCTCCTGTATTTCTTTGAGTGATTATTGTGTTTCCTCTTAAAGGACTCCTGCCTGTTGACCCATATTCTCCTGTATTTTTAAATAATTTTTCTTTTTTCTCTTTAAGGAATTCTACTTCTTAGCTCATGTTCTCCTGTAATAATTCAGTGGATTCATTTTTGGTTCTTACTTAAGGGTTTCTCTCTGTTGACACATGTTCTCTTTTATTTCTTAAAGTGATTTTTGGGTTTCAATTTTAAAGGCTTGTAACTGTTGACTCATGTTCTACTGTAATTTCTTAAGGGAGTTATTTATGTCCTTCTTGAAATCTTCTATCAGCATCATGTGAGGTGATTACATTCATATCCTGCTTATCTGGGGTTTTGTGGAATCTAGGACTTGCTGTTGTTGGAGAACTTGTATAAGATAATGCAATGATTCTTTGTTTTCTGTTGGTACTGTTCTTTCATTTGCCTTTTGCTATCAGGTTATCTCTCGTATTAGCTGGTGTTGCTGCCTCTCACAGTGACTAATCTATCATGTAACCTCTGTAACTGTGCTCCTCGGAACCCTGTTTTCTCTGTTTTGACAGGTATGTACCTATTCTTGCTAGACCAGATCTCTTGTGGTGGTATTTTTCTATGAAGTTCTGTGGCCCTATCAGGTCTGGGTACAGATCGAAATGGGAAGTCTTTTGTCTCAGGGTATTCCTAGGCTTTTATGTCCTCAGGGTTTCAGGCTGTTTGCTCTGAGTCACAGGGTTGTTCCTACCTGTGTCATCTGGCCTCTCCGCACTACTGAGTGGTTAGCTACCTCTGTGCACCACTTGTATATGGCCTAATGTGGCAGGGGAGGGTTTAAGCCAGAGACAGAAAGAAGAAGCAATGTTTTGGGGTTTTAATTATTTGAAATTGCTAGCCCCCATATAAATTCTCATGCCTCCATACACTGAAATATAATCTTAACTTGCTGCTATTAACTTTGTTAAACAACATTTATTTTCAGTCTAATATGCCCCTAACAATTTCATGTTATATTTCATGTGTGATAATTCACTAACTTCAATTCCTTCTGCCCTTGTGAACTTGGATATGTCTATCCACTAGAACACAGAAAACCTGGTCATTAGTTACAACATACATCCAAACAGCTTGCAACTGCCACTTTATCCTCTTAAGAGGAGAATCATGGAGAACACATCCTGTTAATTATTTGCAAAATTCGGGCTGTCTTATCTTACATGGACAACTCTATAATCACAGTTATTGTGAGTTCATGAATTAAATGCCCATATTCCTGTAGGGAAGTCAGCCTTTCACATCACCGCTCATTTTATGTCCCTTATATTATTTTTCCCTTGTCCTCTTTGGTGCTTATCTCTTCAATTTTGACAGTGTGACAAGTGGTGTCGTGATTTACTTTGGGATTTCACTTTCACTGCCACTGAATCTCTAAATACTTGAAAGTTGTTTATCTTTCCAAAGATTGCTGTACCCTTCCAAAGAAGCATTTTGTAATAATATTCTTAATATTATTACAATGCTAGGTTAATAAGGTTCCTAATTTTCTATGTGTATTCACATAAATATCGAAGGAAAAGTTACACCAAGATCATGAGCAAAATTATAGTAGGTTCTGTCCTATAACCTATTAACACCATATCCACGAGCGTTTAACAACAATTTCAGGATCAGGCATTACATTTTCTCATGTTTATCATGTCTCAAACCCAGTAGGAGAGTGGTTGTTTACCACATAATAGTAGTATAAGCATGGCAACAGCAGAGAAGCTCTTGAGTATAAAGTCAATGTCATAGAATGCTGTTTTCATCGCTTTCTAAGATCATGGATGAGCTTTTTATTCTAAAGCCCACATGTAGTCTATTTTGACTCTGTAAAAGTTATCCTGATGGAACATAGTTTTCTAGTAACTTTGAGAAAGAGTTTTCTGTGACTTTAGTTAAAGGGTGTGGTGCCTTTATCATTATGGTTTACCATGTGGTTGATTTACTTAACCAACGGCAATGACCAAGTTGTGTTCTTTTGGAAACTTCTTGGAACTTCAAGATGTGGTATCTTATTCTTAACATTGTTATTTTCATTGAATAGCCCATTGTTCTGGGAAGTGCAATTATTGATGCCTGCTGGATAATTTAGAAATGACATTAAACTTTTTTTTTCTTTTCTATTTCTCTCATTTTAATGAAGAAGAAATTAAAAACATTTTATGATAAAATTGAAGTTTACTTTGAATATATTACTGAAAATATTGAAGAAATATAGATGACCATGTCAAAAGTCACAATATTCTTCGAATATTAGAGAGAAAAATCTGTTGCATAAAACTCATTTCAAATTGATTTAAAAAGGAAGTAGAAAAAAGTAATGACAGCATTGAAGATTTACATGATAAATATTTCCAATAAAATTGGAAAAAATATAGAATAACATGACAATAGGCATAAAATATTTCTTTATTCATTGATTATGGAATTATAAATATTTCCTGATAAAACTAATGGTTTACATGGAATGTATTACTGCTAAAATTCAAGAAATATGTAGAAAAACACGTTAAATTTGACATTATCATAGAAAATTATACACACAGATTGATATGCATAAACTATCCAAATTGACTGAAAGTGGAATTACAAACATTTTCTGATAAAGTTGAAGATTCTTTTGAAAAATATTTGTGAAAATTTCAAGAAATACATAGAAAAGCACGTTAAAATTGACTATTTCTTGTAAAATTCTAAAGATAAAAGTGTAGGCGTCGGAAATTTCTAATTTGATTGAAAGTAGAGCTGCAAACTTTGTCTGATAAAGTTCAATATTTTCATTGAATTTTTTTCTGATAAAATTGAATAAGCATAGAGAATATGATAATAAAAGTGGAGATTATCATGGAAAATGATACAGATAAAATGGTAGAAAATAGAGATGAGATAGTTTATGGGATTTTGGGTGGCTGGAGAATCATTAATAAGGACAACATTTGAAAGATGAATGAAGAATATATCTAATAAAGAAAGAAGCACAAAAACCTTTGAAATAAAAAAAACATTACCACTATACTTGAAAAACAAATTATAAACAGTTTATCTGATAAAATTGATGATTTACCTGAAAAATATTTGTTATTCTATGTCTTTTCATTGGGGAATTTGGTCCATTCCTGCTAAGAGATATTAAAAAATATTAATTGTTTGCTCCTGTTACTTTTGATGTAATTTTTATATTTGTGTGGTTACCTTCTGTTTGCATTGTTGGAAGATTATTTTCTTGCTTTCTCTTCTGTGTAGTTTCCTTGCTAATGTTGGCGTTTTCCACCTTTTACCCTTTGCAGGGCTGGATTTTTGGAAAGATAATTGTGTAAATTTGGTTTTACGTGAAATATCTTGGTTTCTCCATTTATAATGATTGAGACTTTTACTGGGTATAGGAGTCTAGGCTTGCATTTGTGTTCTCTTTGGGTCTGTATGAGATCTGCCCAGGAACTTCTAGCTTTCATAGATTCTGGTAAGAAGGATAGTGTAATTCTGATAAGTCTGTCTTTATATGTTACTTGGTACTTCTGTCTTACTGTTCTTAATATTCTTTCTTTGTTTTGTGCATTTGGTGTTTTGATTATTTTGTCCCAGCAAGACTTTCTGTCATAGGATAGTCTGTTTGAAGTTCTGTGACATTCTTGTATGACTATACACTAGAATACAGAAATGGTGCTCATTAGTTAGAACAGCCTTCCAAACAGGTTCCATCTGCCACTTTATCCTCCTAAGAGGTGGAACATGGAGAACACATCCCCTTAATTATTTGCATAATTCTGGCTGTGTTGTCTTATATGGATATCTAGATAATCACAGTTGCTGTGTGTTCATAAACTGAGTGCACATATTCCTGTCCAGAAGTGCGCATTTCACATCATTGCTCATTTTGTGTCCCTTATACTGTTTTTCCCTTGTCCTTTTTGGTGCTGGTCCCTGAGATTTGGATGGTGTGAATGGTGGCATTGTGGTATCTTTTGTGATTTCACTTTCACTGTCACTTACTCTCTAAGCAGCAGAAAGCTGTTGACCTATCCAATGATTGTTATACACTTAAAAAGAAGCTATTTGGAACAAGGTTGCTAACAATCTATTTGTATAAATATAAACATAGATGGAAATGTTACACCATCCCCGTGATCAAAATTATAGTAGGCTCATTTCTATAACTTATGAACTTCCTATCCACGAGCCTTTAACTACAATTTCAGTACCATACATTAAAATCCTTCAAGTTAATCAGGCCTCAAACCCACTAAGAGAGTGGATGTTTACATCAAAATGCTTGTATAACCATGGCAGCAGTGGAGTAGCTCTTGATTGTAAAGGCATTGTCAGACCATGCTGTTTTCATCACTGTTTAGGAAGATGGGTAAGTTTTTTTCCTCTAAAGCCCACGAGTAGTCTCTTCTGACTGTCAAAAAGCTAGCCAGGTGGAACATAATTTCTTAGTAAATTTTAGATAGAGTTTTCTTTGTCTTTAGTTAAAGGGTGTGGTGCTTTTATCATTAGTGTTTTCCATGTGGTTGAGTTAATTAACCAAAGACAGTGACCAAGTTGTTTTCTTTTGATAACTACCTGGAACTTCAAGGTGTGGTATCTTCTTCTTAGCATTGTAATTTTCATTAAATAGCCCATGGTTCCGTGGGTGCAAATATTTATTCCTTCATGATAATTCAGAACAGACTTTAAAATTTGTGTATTTTCCTTTTCTTTATATAAAGGAAGTAAAATATTTTATGATAAAATTGAAGATTTACATTGAAAATATTTCCGATAATATTGAAGAAATATATAAAAAAATGTCCATTGTGACAATATTCTTAGAATATTAGTGAGAAAAATGGTAGACATAAAAATCATTGCTAAATTGATTTAAAAAGGAAATAACAATATGTTATGACAAGACTGTAGTTTTACATGATGCATACATCCAATACAATTGTAAAAAAATATAGAATAACATGATAAACTTGAAGATTATCATTAAAATTATACAGATAATCTGGTAGGCAGAAACATGTTTCTCTCTTCCTTGATGGAAGAATTATAAACATTTTTCTGATAAAATTGAAGTTTAACTGAAAAGTATTTCTGAGAAAATTCAGGAAATATGAAGAAAAGCACGTTAAATTTGACTATATCATAGAAAAGTATACCCATAGATTGATAGGCATGAACTATTGCCAAATTGATTAAAAGTGTAATTACAAAACATTTTCTGATATAGACAACTGTCTCTGACTATGGCTGATCTATCATGTAGCCTCTCTATCTGTGATCCTGGGAGCCCTGTTCTCTCTGTGTAGGCAGGTATGCACATACTCTTGCTAGACCAGCCATTCTATTTGTCTATGTAGTTCTATGGCCCTATCAGGTCTGGGTACAGATGGAAATGGGAAGTCTCCTGTCCCAGGCAGCTCCAAGACTCTTATGACCTCAGAGATTCAGGCTGATGTGAAAGGTGGCATTGTGGTATCTTTTGTGATTTCACTTTCACTGTCACTTACTCTCTAAGCAGCAGAAAGCTGTTGACCTATCCAATGATTGTTATACACTTAAAAAGAAGCTATTTGGAACAAGGTAATTCCTGTTTTATTTTGCCTCTCAGCACTCCTGAGTTTTTACGCTCTTACATTTTTAACCACCACATAAAATTTCATGCCTCCATACACTGAAATACAGTCTTAACTTGATGATATTTACATTGTTAAACAGCATTTATTTTCCCTCTAATATGTCCCTCCCAATTTCATGGCATCGAACATATGTGGAAATTCACTAAGTTCAATTAATCCTACCCATGTGAACTTGGATATGAGTCTATCCATTAGAACACTGAAAAGCTGCTCATTAATTAGTACACCCCTCCGAACAACTTCTAACTGCTACTTATCATCCTAAGTTGTGGAGCAGGGAGAACACATCCCGTTAATTATAAGCATAATTCTTGCTGTCTTGTCTTATAACATATCTAGATAATCACAATTGCTGTGAGTTCATGAACTAAGTGCCCTTATTGTTGTCTAGAAGTCGGCATTAAACAATGTTTGTTTTTTTTTTCTTACGTGTTTTTTATTGAAAAAGGAAGTAAAAACATTTTATGATAAAATTGAAAATTTACTAAGAAAATAATTCCGGTTATATTGAAGAAATATATAAAAAATCCTGCAAACGTGGCAACATTCTTTGAATATTAGAGAGAAAAATGTTAGACATAAAGATCATTGCTGAATTGATTTAAAAAGGAAGTAGAAACAGATTATGAAAGAATTGAAGATTTGCATGAAAAATATTTCCAATAAAATTGCAGAAAAATATAAAATAACGTGACAAATGTGATGATTATCAATGAAAATTATACAGATAAATTGGTAGGCATAAAATATTTCTTTGTTCATTGATTGTGGAATTATAAATATATCATGTTAAAACTGAAGATCATCATAGAAATAATGCAGATAAAATGGTAGACATTGAGGTGAGATGAATAATGTGATTTTTGGGGGGCTGGAGATCCAGGAATAGGGACAACATTTGAAAGGTGAGTGAAGAATATATCTAATATATAAAAGAAGCAAAAAACACTTTCACATAAAAAAGTTATTACTTTACTTGAAAAACAAATTATGAACACTTTTCTGATAAATTTGAAGATATAACTGAAAAATATTTGATATTTCATGTATTTTTATTGGGAAACTGAGTCCACTCATGTTGAGATACTAAGGAATAGTGGTTGTTGGCTCCTGTTACTTTTGATGTATTTTTGTATCTTTGTGTGGTCACCTTCTGTTTGCATGGTTGGAAGATTACATTCTTGCTTTCTCTTGGGTATAGTTTCCTTGCAAGTGTTGGTGTTTTCTACCTATTATCCTTTGTAGGGCTGGATTATTGGAAAACGAATTGTGTAAATTTGGTTTTATCATGGAATATCTCGGTTTCTCAATCTATGGTGATTGAGACTTGTACTGGTTATAGGAGTCTAGCATCCCATTTGTGTTCTCTTTAGGTCTGTATCAGATCTGCCCAGGAATGTGTAGCTTTAGTAGTTTCTGGTGAGAAGGCTGGTGTAATCTGATAAGTCTGTCTTTATATGTTACTTGATCCTTCTCTCTTACTGTTCTTAATATTCTTTCTTGGTTTAGTGCATTTGGTGTTTTGAATTTTTTGTGCTAGGAAGACTTTCTCTCATGGGCTAGTCTGTTGGAAGTTCTGTAACCTTCTTGTATGTTCATGGGCATCTCTCTTTTTAGGTTAGGGCAGTTGTCTCCTATATTTTGCTGAAGGTATTTACTGGCCCTAGAATTTGTAAATCTTTACTCTATTCTATACCTATAATCTTTAGGTTTGGTCTTCCCATATTGTCCCTTATTTCCTGGATTTTTTTTTTTACTGTTGAGTCAAGGCTTCCTATGTCAACTTCAACACCTGAGATTATTTATGTCCTTGAAATCTGCTATCAGCATCATGTGATGTGTTTACATTCATATCCTGCTTTTCTGGGGTGTTGGGGAATCTAGGACTTGCTGTTGTTGGAGAACTTGGTTCAGATAATGCCATAATTTCTTGTTTTCTGTTGGTACTGTTCTTGCATTTGCCTTTTACTATCAGGTTATCTCTGGTGTTAGCTGGTGTTGTTCTCTCTGACTGTGGCTAATCTATCATTTAGCCTCTGTATCTGTGCTCCTGGGAGCCCTATTGTCTTTGTGTCAACAGGTATGTACAAATTCTTGCTAGACCAGCTCTCTTGTGGTTGTATTTTTCTATGTAGTTCTGTGGCCATATCAGGTCCGGGTGCAGATGGAAATGTGAAGTCTTCTGACTCAGGCTCTTCTTAGGATCTTATATCCTCAGGGTTTCAGGTTGGTTTCTCTGAGTCATAGGGTTGTTCCTATCTGTGTTTTCTGCCCTCTCTGCACTACTGAGTGGTTAGCTACCTCTGTGTACCTCTTGTATATGGCCTACTGTGGCAGAGGATGGGTCCAAGCCAATGACAGAAAGAAGAAGCAATGGTTTGGGGTTTTAATGATTTGAAATTGCTACTCAACATATAAATTCTCATGCCTCCATACACTGAAATACAATCTGAACTTGCTGCTATTTACTTTGTTAAACACCATTTATTTTCACTCTAATATGCCCCTCCCAATTTCATGTCATCTTTCATATGTGTCAATTCACAAATTTCAATTACTGAACTTGTAATTGAGTCCATGTGAACTTGGATATGAGTCTATCCACTATAACACAGAAAAGCTGCTCATTAGTTAGAACACACCTCCAAATAGCTTACAACTGCCACTTTATCCTCTTAAGAGAAGAAGCATGGAGAACACATCCTGTTAATTATTTGCAAAATTGTCTTATATGGATAACTATATAATCATAGTTGCTGTGAGTTCATGAACAAATTGCCCATATTCCTGTAGGGAAATCAGCATTTTGCAGCACTGCTCACTTTGTTTCTTTTTTATTGTTCTTCCCTTGTCCTCTTTGGTGCTTATCTCTACGATTTGGATGGTGTGGCAAGGGCATTGAGGTTTCCTTTGGGATTTCACTTTCACTGTAAATGAATCTCAAAACACTTGAAAGTTGTTGGTATTTCCAATGATTGGTGTACCCTTCAAAAGAAGCATTTTGTAATAAGGTTCCTAGCATTTTATGTGTATAAACTTAAATTAAGAAGGAAATGTTACACCATCACCATGACCAAAATTATCGTAGGTTCTGTCTTATAACCTTATAACACCATATCCACGAGCCTTTAACAACAATTTCAGGATCAGAACATATAATTCCTCATGTTAATCAGGTCTCAAACCACCTAGGAGAGTGGATGTTTACCTCATAATAGTTGTATAACCTTGGCAACAGCAGAGAAGCTCTTGACAGTAAAGGCAGTGTCATAGAATTCTATTTCCATCACTGTGTAAGAACATGGATAACCTCTTTAGTCTAAAGTCCACATGTATTCTATTATGACTATTTAAAAGCTAGCCCGATGGAACATAGTTTTCTAGTAACTTTGAGATAGAGTTTTCTGTGTCTTTAGTTAAAGGGTATGGTGCCTTTATCCTTACGGTTTTCCATGAGGTTGAGTTAGTTAACCAAGTGCAATGACCAAGTTATGTTCTTTTGGAAACTACTTGGGACTTCAAGTTGTGGTATCTTATTCTTAGCATTGATATTTTCATTTAATAGCCCATGGTTCTGGGAAGTGCAATTACTGAAGCCTGCTTGATAATTTAGAAAAGACTTTAAACTTTGTGTTTTTTTTTCTTTTCCTTTTCTTTCATTTTACTGAAAAAAAGAAGTAAAAATATTTTATGATAAAATAAAAGATTTACCATGAATATATTTCTGATAATATTGAAGGAATATATAGATAAACAAGTCAAAGTCACAATATTCTTCGAATATTAGAGAGAAAATCTGTTGCATAAAACTCATTGCAAATTGATTTGAAAAAGGAATTAGAAACAAATTATGACTGGATTAAAGTTTTACATGATAAATATTTCTAATTAAATTGTGAAAAATATAGAATAGCATGACAAAATTGAAGATTATCATGGAAAATTAAACATTTAAAAAGGTAGGCATAAAATATTACTTTGTTCATTGATGGTGGAATTATAAATATATTCTGATAAAACTGATGGTTTGCATGGAAAGAATTACTGCTAAAATTCAAGAAATATGGAGAAAAACATGGTAAATTTGACATTATCAAAGAAAATTATACACATATATTGATAGGAACAAACTATATCCAAAGTGATTGAAAGTGGAATTACAAACATTTCCTGATAAAGTTGAAGTTTCTTTTGAAAAATATTTGTTATAAATTTCAAAAAATATATAGAAAACCACATTAAAATTGACTATTTCTTATAAAATTATACAGATAAAATGGTAGGCATAAAATATTTCTAATTTGATTGAAAGTAGAATTGCAAAAATGGTTTGATAAAGTTGAATATTCTCACAGAAACTTTTTCGGATAAAAGTGAAGAAACATAGAAAATCATGACAAAACTGAAGATTATCATGGAAAATGATACAGATAATACGGTAGACATAGAAATGAGATGGCTTATGGGATTTTGCAGGGCTGAAGTTGTTTATCAGCTGTCGGAGTTCTCTAATTGAGTTTTTTGGGTCGCTTAACTATACTATCATATCATCTACAAATAGGGATAGTTTGACTTCTTCCTTTCTAATTTGTATCCCTTTGACCTCCAGGTCTCTGAAGAAGGAAATCGAAGAAGACCTCAGAAAATGGAAATATCTTCCATGATCATGGATTGGCAGGATTAATATAGGAAAAATGGCCATCTTACCAAAAGCAATCTAGAGATTCAATTCACTCCCCATCAAAATCCCAACTCACTTCTTCATAGAATGAGAAATCGCAATTCTCAAATTCACCTGGAAAAAAAAAAGAGGATTGCTAAAACTCTTCTCAATGGTAAAAGAACATCTGGGGAAATCAATATCCAGGACTTCAAGCAGTACTACAGAGTAATCAGGTTAAAAAGTGCATGGTATAGGTACAGTGGCAGGCAGGTAGATCAATGGAATAATATTGAAGACACAGAAATGAACCCACACACCTCTGGTCACTTGATCTTTGACAAAGGAGCTGACAACATTCAGTGGAAAAAAGATAGCCTTTTCAACAAATGGTGCTGTCTCAACTAGAGGTCAGCTTGCAGAAGAATGTGAATTGATCCATCCTTGTCTGTACTAAGCTCAATTCCAAGTGGAAGAAGAACCTCCACATAAAACCAGACACACTGATACAAATGGAAACGTAACTTGGGAAAAACCTTCATGCATGGGCACAGGGGAAAAGTTCCTGAATAGAACATCAAGCTCTTATGCTCTAAGGTCAAGAATTGACAAATGGGACCTAATAAAATTACAGTTTCTCTAAGGCATAGGACACATTCAAAAGGACAAATCAGCAACCAACAACTTGGGAAAAGATCTTTACCAACCCTCCATCTGACAGTGCGCTAATATCTAATATATAGAAAGAATTCAAGAAGTTAGACCTCAGAAAACCAAATAACACTATTAAAAAATGGGGTACATGGCTAAACAAAAAATTTTCACATGAAGAACTTCGGATGGCTAAGAAGCATTTTTAAAAGTGTTCAATATCATTAGTCATTAGGGAAATGCAACTCAAAACAACCCTGAGATTTCACCTTACACCAGTTAGAGTGGCTAAGATTAAAACTCAGGAGACAGTAGGTGTTGGCAAGGATGAAGAGAAAGAGGAGCACTCCTCCACTGCTGGTGGGAATGTAAAGTGGTACAACCACTCTGGAAAACACTCTGGCCGTTCTTCAGAAAACTGGGCAGAACATGTCTGGAGGAGCCTGCAATACCACTCCTGGACATATACCCCGAGGATTCCCCAGCATGCAATAAGGACACATGCTCCACTGAACCCAGATGTTCCTCAATAGAGGAATGGATAAAGAAAATGTTGTATATTTACACAATGGTATACTACTCAGCAATTAAAAACAAGGAATTCATGAAATTCTTAGTCAAATGGTTGGATCTGGAAAATATCATCCTAAGTGAGGTAACCCAATCACAAAAGAAAATACATGGAATACATTCAATGATTTGTGGATATTAACTCAGAAACTCTGAATACCCAAGACACAAGTCACATATCAAATGACTCCCAAGAAGAAAAAGTAGAGGGCCCTGGTCCTGAAAAGGCTTGTTCCAGCATTATAGGGGAGTACCATAACAGAGAATTAGGAGGGGGTTGATAGGAGAATGGGCAGAGGGAAGAAGGCTTATTGAACTTATGGAGAGGAGGGAACCGGGAAAGGGAAAATCATTTGAAATGTAAACATAAATATAGAAAATAAACAAAATAGGTAAATAAATAAATAAATAAATAAATAAATAAAATATTTCATTGTTCATCGATGGTGGAATTATAAACACTTTCTAGTAAATTTGAAGGTTTACTTGGTAAGTATTTCCGATAAAATTCAAGAAATAGGTAGAACAACAAGTTAAAATTGAATTTATCATAGAAAATTATACACAAAGATTGATAGGCATAAACTATTTCCATATTGATTGAAAGTGTAATTATAATAATTTTCTGATAAAGTTGAAGATTCTTTTGGAAAATATTTCTGATAAATTTCAAGAAATATAAATTAAAGCATGTGAAAATTGACTATTTCTTGTAAAATTATACAGATGATATGGTAGGCATAAAATATTTCTCATTGGATTGAAAGTACAATGGAAACATTTTCTGATAAAATTGAATAATCTAGTGGAAAATTTTTCTGATAAAAGTGAAGAAAGATATAGGAAATCATGTTAAAGTAAAGATTATCATGGAAAATAACACAGATAAAATGGTAGACATATAGGTCAGATGGTTGACAGGATTTTGTGGGGCTCGAGAACCAGGAATAGGGACAACATTTGAAAGCTGAATGAAGAATATATCGAATAATAAAAAAAGAAGCAAAAACACTTTGACAAAAAAAAAAAAAAAACATTACTACTTTACTTGGAAAACAAATTATAAACATTTTTGCTGTTATAATTGAAGATTTCCCTGAAAAAATATTTGTTTTTCTATGTCTTTTTATTGGGGAATTGAGTCCATTCATGTTAAGATATATTAAGCACTAGTGACTATTGTCTCCTGTTACTTTTGATGTCATTTTATATTTATGTGATTACCTTCTGCTTGCTTGGTTAGAAGATTACTTTCTTGCTTTTTCCTGGTTAAAGTTTCCTTGCTTGTGTTGGCGTTTTCCACCTGTTTTCTTTAGTAGGGAAGGTATATGGGAAAATAATTGTATAAATTTGGTTTTATCATGGAATATCTTGGTTTCTACATCTATGGTGATTAAGAATT
This sequence comes from Apodemus sylvaticus, assembly GCF_947179515.1. NCBI lineage: Eukaryota > Metazoa > Chordata > Mammalia > Rodentia > Muridae > Apodemus > Apodemus sylvaticus. The sequence goes on along the minus strand of NC_067495.1, from coordinate 94,994,498 downwards.
TTGCTGGATATAGTGGCCTAGGCTGGAATTTTTGTTCTGTTTTGGTCTGTATGAGATCTGCCAAGGAACTTCTAGCTTTCATAGTTTCTGATGAGAAGGTTGGTGTAATTCTGATAAGTCTGTCATTATGTTACTTGATCATTCTTTCTTACTGCTCTTAATATTCTTTCTTTGTTTAGTGCATTTGGTGTTTTGATTAATTTGTGCCAGGAGGACTTTCTGTCCTTGTCCAGTCTGATTGAAATTCTGTAGGCTTCATGTATGCTCATGGGCACTCTATTCTATACCTATAATCTATAGGTTTGGTCATCTCATTTTATTCTGGATTTCCTGGATATTTTGGTTTACTAGCTTATTTTTCATTTTGCACTTTTTTTTGATTGTTGAATCAATACTTTCTATGTAATCTTCAGCACCTGAGAATCTTTCTTCTATTTCTTGGATTCTATTGTTGATGTTTGCATCCATGACTCTTGATTTCTTTACAAGGGTTTCTGTCGCCAATAGTTGTCTCCCATTTTGTTGCCTCTGTTGTGTTTATTGCTGTTTTTATATCCTGAATGGTTTTGTGCAGTTCCTTCATTTCTTTATTTCTGTATTCATGTTAAAATTTCAGTTTATTTTCATTTGCTCTTTAAAGGCTTCTGCCTGTTTACCCATGTTCACCTGTATTTCTTTGAGTGATTATTGTGTTTTCTCTTAAATTGTTTCTGCTTTTTGGCACATGTTGTCATGCATTTACTTGAGTGTTTATTGTGTTTCCTTTTAAAGGGCTTCTACATGTTGACACATGTTCTCCTGTATTTCTTTAAGTGATTTTTGCTTTTCCTCTTTAAAGACTTCTACCTGTTGACACATGTTAACCTGTAATAATTTAATGGATTCATTTTTGTTTCCTCCTTAAGTGCTTCTGCCTCTTGATCCATATTCTCCTTTAATTCTTACAGTCATTTTTGTGTTTCTTTTTTAAGGGCTTGTAACCATTGACTCATGTTCTCCTGAACTTCCTTAGGGGATTTCTTTATGTCCTTCTTGAAAACTTCTACGAACCTCATGAGATGTGAATTTATATTCAGATCTTGCATTTCTGGGTGTTGGGGAATATAGGACTTGCTGTTGTTGGAGAAAATGGTTAAGATGATGCCATGTTTCCTTGTTATCTGTTGGTAATATTCTTACATTTACTTTTCTTATCTGGTTATCTTTGGTTATAACTGGTGTTGCTGTCTCTGACTGTGTTGAATACATCATGTGGCCTGTGCAACTGAGCTTCTTGGAGCCCTGCTCTCTCTGTGTAGAGAGGTATGGGCATGCCCCTGCTAGCCCAGCTGTCTTGTGGTTGTATTTGGCTATGTAGTTCTGTGGCCCTATCAGGTCGGTACAGATGGAAATGGGAAGACTCCTGTCCCAGGCTGTTCCTCAGCTCTTATGTCCCAAGGGTTTCAAGCTGTATTCTATGACTAGAAGAGGTGTTCCCCCTAGTGCTATCAGACCTATCCATACTTGTGAGTTTTTATCTACCACTGTGCACCACTTGGACATGGCCCAATGAGGCATAGGATGGTTCCAAGCCAGAGACAGAAAGAAGAATTGAGGTTTCTGGGTTTTAACTCTCTAAAATTTTTAGCACCCACATAAATTATCATGCCTCCATACACTGAAATACAATCTTAACTTGCCGTTATTACTTTGATAAACACCATGTATTTTCCCTCTAATATGCCCTTCTCAATTTCCAGACATCTTTCATATGTGATAATTCCCTGAGTTCAATTAGTGCTGCCCAGGTGAACTTGGATATGTGTCTATCCACAAGAACACAGAAAAGCTGCTCATTAGTTAGAACACCCCTCAAACAGCTTCCAACATCCCCTTAATTATCTGCATAATTCTGGCTGGCTTCTGATGGGTATTGCATTGAATCCGTATATTGCTTTTGGCAAAATGGCCATTTTAACTATATTGATTCTAGCGATCCATGAGCATGGGAGGTTTTTCCATGTTTTGAGGTCTTCTTCCATTTCCTTCTTCAGAGTCTTGAAGTTCTTGTTATACAGATCTTTCACATGTTTGGTAAGAGTCACCCCAAGATACTTTATATTGTTTGTAGCTATTGTGAAGGGGTCATTTCCCTAATTTCTTTCTCAGCCTGCTTATCCTTTGAGTATAGGAAGGCATCAAAATCCCAACTCAATTCTTCACAGAGTTAGAAAGAGCAATTAGCAAATTCATCTGGAACAACAAAAAACCCAGGATAGCTAAAACTATTCTCAGCAACAAAAGAAAATCTGGGGCAATCAGTATCCCTGACCTCAAGCAATACTACAGAGCAATAGTGTTAAAAACTGCATGGTATTGGTACAGTGACAGGCAGGAGGATCAATGGAACAGGATTGAAGATCCAGAAATGAACCCACACACCTATGGCCACTTGATCCTCGACAAAGAGGCTGAAAACATCCAATGGAAAAAAGATAGCCTTTTCAACAAATGGTGCTGGTTCAACTGGAGGTCAGCATGAAGAAGAAGGTGAATTGATCCATCCTTGTCTCCTTGTACTAAGCTCAAATCCAAATGGATCAAGGACCTCCACATAAAGCCAGACACTCTCAAGCTAATAGAAAAGAAACTGGGGAAGACCCTTGAGGACATCGGTACAGGGAGAACGTTTCTGAACAGAACACCAATAGCGTATGCTCTAAGAGCAAGAATTGACAAATGGGACCTCATAAAATTACAAAGTTTCTGTAAGGCAAAGGACACCATCAAGAGGACAAATCGGCAACCAACAAATTGGGAAAAGATCTTCACCAATCCTACATCAGATAGAGGGCTAATATCCAATATATATAAAGAACTCAAGAAGTTAGACTCCAGAAAACCAAACAACCCTATTAAAAATTGGGGTACAGAGTTAAACAAAGAATTCTCACCTGAAGAACTTCGGATGGCGGAGAAGCATCTTAAAAAATGCTCAACTTCATTAGTCATTAGGGAAATGCAAATCAAAACAACCCTGAGATTTCACCTTACACCAGTCAGAATGCCTAAGATTAAAAATTCAGGAGACAGCAGGTGTTGGAGAGGGTGTGGAGAACGAGGAACACTCCTCCATTGCTGGTGGGGTTGTAAATTGGTACAACCACTCTGCCAATCAGTCTGGCGGTTCCTCCAAAAAACTGGGCACCTCACTTCCAGAAGATCCTGCTATACCACTCCTGGGCATATACCCAGAGGATTCCCCACCATGTAATATGGATACATGCTCTACTATGTTCATAGCAGCCCTATTTATAATTGTCAGATGCTGGAAATAACCCAGGTATCCTTCAACAGAAGAGTGGATGCAAAAAATGTGGTATATCTACACAATGGAGTACTATTCAGCCATTAGAAACAATGAATTCATGAAATTCTTAGGCAAATGGATGGAGCTAGAGAACATCATACTAAGTGAGGTAACCCAGACTCAAAAGGTAAATCATGGTATGCACTCACTAATAAGTGGATATTAACCTAGAAAACTGGAAAACCCCAAACATAACCCACACATCAAATGAGGTACAAGAAGAAAGGAGGAGTGGCCCTTTGTTCTGGAAAGACTCAGTGAAGCAGTATTCTGCAAAACCAGAACGGGGAATTGGGAAGGGGTGGGTGGGAGAACAGGGGAAGAGAAAGGGACTTATGGGATTTTCGGGGAGTGGGGGGCTAGAAAGGGGAAATCACTTGAAATGTAAATAAAAAAATGATATCGAATAAAAAAAAAGGAAAAGAAAAAAATTCTGGCTGGCTTTTCTTATATGGATATCTAGATAATCACAATTGCTGTGAGTTTATGAAATAAGTGCCCAAATTCCTTCCCAGAAGTCAGCATTTCACAGAATTGTTCAATTTTGATCCTTTATACTGTCCTTCCCTTGTCCTCTTTGGTGCTCATCCCTGAGATTTGGATGGTGTGAAATGTGGCCTGGTGGTTTCCTTTGGTATTTCACTTTCACTATCACTTAATCTCTAAAGACTGGAAAGTTTTTGGTCTTTACAATGGTTGTTGTACACTTCAAAAGAAGCTTTTTGTAGTAAGGTTTTTGTCAATCTATGTGTATGAACATAAATATGTAGTCTATTCTGACTGTGTACAAGCTAGGCAGATGGAACATAGTTTTCTAGTAACTTTGAGAAAGAGTTTTCTGTGTGTTTCGTTAAAGGGTGTGGTGCCTTTATCATTAGAGTTTTCTCTGAGTTTGAGTTAGGTAACCAAGGACAATGACCAAGTTGTGCTCTTTTGGAAACTGCTTGGAACTTCAAGGTGTGGTATCTTATTCTTAGCATTGTGATTTTCATATAATAGTCAATGTTTCTGGGGAGTCCATTTATTGATATCTGCTTGATAATTCAAAACAGACTTTAAACTTTAGATTTTTCCTTTTCCTTTTCTTTTTTTTATTGAAAATAGAAGTAAAACATTTTGTGATAAAATAGATTTACATTAAAATATATCAGATAATATTGCAGATATTTATAGAAAAACACATCAAAAGTGAGAATATTCATCGAATATTAGAGAGAAAAACAGTAAACATAAATATCATTGCTAAATTGATTTAAAAAGGAAGTAGAAACAGTTTATGATGGGATTGAAGATTTACATGATAAATATTTCCCATAACATTGTAGAAAAATATAGATAACATGATAAACTTGAAAATTATCATGGAAATTTATACACATAAAATGGTAGGCATAAAACTATTTCTTTGTTCTTTGAAGGTGGAATTATAAATATTTTCTGATAAAATTGAAGGTTTACATGGAAAATATTTCTGATAAAATTCAAGAATTATGTGGATAAACACTTTACATATGACTTTATGATAGAAAATTTTATACATAGGTTGATATGCATAAAATATTTGCAAATTGAAAGTGGAATTACAAATATTTTCTGATAATGTTGAAGATTCTTTTGGAAAGTAATTCTGACAATTTCAAGAAATATATAGAAAAGCTTGTTAAAATTGACAATTTCTTGTAAAATTATACAGATAAAATGGTAGGCATAAAATAATTGTAATTTGAATGAAAGCAGAAGAAATTAGAAGGACTAGAAGGGGTGGTCCAACCTGTGTTATCTGGCCACTCTGCACTCCTGAATGTTTAGCTACCTCTGTGCAGCACTTGGATATGGTCCACTGTGGCAGCAGATGGTTCCAAGGCAGAGACAGAAACAAGAAGCGATTATTCTGGGATTTAACACTGAAATTTTTAGCCCCCAAATAAATTCTCATGCCTCTATACACTGAAATACAATCTTAACTTGCTGCTAATTAATTTGTTAAACGCCAGTTTTTTTCCCTCTAATATGACCCTCCCAATTTCATGTCATCTTTCATATGTGGTTGTTCACTAAGTTCAATTAGTTCTGCCCATGTGAACTTGATTATGAGTCTATACACGAGAACACAGAAAAGCTGCTCATTAATTAGAACACCCCTCCAAACAGCTTCCACCTGCCACTTTATCCTCTTAAGAAAAAAAAAAAAAGAGGTGAAGAATGGTGAACATATGCCCTTAATTATTTGCATAGTTGCTGCGAGTTCATGAAATAAGTGCCCCTATTCCTGTCCAGAAATCAGCATTCCACAGCATTGCTCATTTTTTGTCCCTTATACTCTTATTTACTTATCCTATTGGTGCTGATCCTTAAGATTTGGACGGTGTGAAACATGGCATTGTGGTATACTTTGGGATTTCACTTTCACTGTCATTTAATGTCTAAACACTGGAAAGTGGTTGGTCTTTCCAATGATTGTTGTACACCTCAAAAGAAGCTTTTTGCATTAAGGTTCCTAGAAATCTATATGTATAAACAGAAACATACTAGGAAATGTTACACTATCACCATGAGAAAATTATAGTAGGTTCTATCCTATAACCTATGAACTCAATAATCACGAGCCTTTAAGGACAATTTCAGTACCAGACATTAAAATTCCTCATGTTAATCAGATGTAAAACCTACTAAGAGTTTTATCTCATAATTGTTCTATAACCATAGCAACAGTGGAGAAGCTCTTGACTGTCAAGGCAGTGTCATAGCATGCTGCTTCCATCACTGTGTAAGAACATGTGCATGTTTATTTTTCTTCTAAAGCCCACATTTAGCCTACTCTGACTGTGTAAAAGCTAGCCAGATGGAATAGTTTTCTAGTAACTTTGAGATAGAGTTTTCTGTGTCTTTAGTTAAAGGGTGTGGTGCCTTTATCATTAGGGTTTTCCATTAGGTTGAGTTAGTTAACCAACTACAATGACCAAGTTGTGTTCTTTTGGAAACTACTTGGAACTTCAAGGTGTGTTAACTTATTCTTAACATTGTGCTTTTCATTTAATAGCCCACAGCGCTGGGGGTTGCAATTATTGATGCTTGCTTGAAAATTCAGAAGAAACATTAAAGTTTGTCTGCCTTTGTGTTTCATTAGTTGTGTCTACTACTCTTTTTAGATCCTGGATGGTTTTGTGCAGTTCCTTCCCTTGTTTATTTCTGTATTCATGTAAGATTTTAAGGGTTTTTTTTTTGTTTGCACTTTAAGGGCTTCTGCTTGTTAACACATATAGAAAATTATGTCAAAAGTGAAGATTATCATAGAAAATAGTTCAGATAAAATGGTAGACAGAGAGGTGAGATGACTAATGGGATTTTGGGGGGCCTTCAGAACGAGAAATAAGGACATCATTTGATAGGGGAATGAAGAATAAATCTAATTAAAAAAGAAGCAAAAGATATTTGAAATAAAAAAAACTTTAATACTTTACTGGAAAAACAAATTATAAATATTTTTCTGATAAAATTGACGATTTACCTGAAAATATTTGATATTCCATGTCTTTTTATTGGAGAGTTGAGTCCATTCATGTTAAGAGATATTAAGGAATATTGATTGTAGGCTCCTGCTTCTTTTGATGTAAGTTTTATATTTGTGTGGTTAACTTCTGTTTGCTCTGTTGGAAGATTATTTTCTTGCTTTTTTTTGGGTATAGTTTCCTTGCTTGTGTTGGTGTTTTCCAACTATTATCCTTTGTAGGGATGGATTTATGGAAAGATAATTGTGTAAAGTTGATTTTATCATGGGATATCTTGGTTTCTCCATCTATGATGATTGAGATTTTGCTGGGTACAGTAGTCGAGGCTGGCATTATTTGTGTTCTCTTTGGGCATGTATGAGATGTCCTCAGAAACTTCTACCTTTCATCGTTTCTGGTGAGAAGGCTGGTGTAATTCTGATAAGTCTGTCTTTATATGTTACTTGATCCTTCTCCCTTACTGCTCTTAGTATTCTTTCTTGTTTAGTGCATTAGGTGTTATGATTATTCGGTACCAGGAAGACTTTCTGTCCTGGTCCAATATGTTTGAAGATCTGTAGGCATCTTGTATGTTCATGGGCATCTCTCTCTTTAAGTTAGGGCAGTTTTCTCCTATAATTTTGTTGAAGGTATTTACTGGCCCTATAAGTTGTAAATATATACTCTATTCTATAGGTATAATTTTTTGGTTTGGATTTAACACTGTGTCCTGGATTTTGTGGATGTTTAGATTTATGAGCTCTTTTCATTTTGCATTTTTGACTGTTGATTCAATGCTTTCTATGTAATCTTCATTACCTGAGATTGTTTCTCCTATCTCTTGTATTCTAGTCTTGATGTTTGCATCCATGACTCCTGATTTCTTTCCAAGGGATTCTATCTCAAATAGTTGTCTGCCTTTGTGGTTCCTTAGTTGTGTCAACTGCTCTTTTTAGATCCTGGATGGTTTTGTACATTCCCTTCACTTGCTTATTTCTGTATTCATGTAATAATTTAAGGGTTTTTTGTGTGCTCTTTAAGGGCTTCTGCCTCTTGACACATTTTCTCTTATATTTCTTTGCGTGACTATTGTGTTTCCCCTTAAAGGGCTTTTGCCTATTGACCCATGTACAGGAGAACATAAGTCAACAGTTAGAAGCCCTTAAAAAGGAAACACTCAATTCACATTAAGTAATAAAGAGAACATGGGTCAATAGGCAAAAGCCTAAACTTGCAGCTATTTACTTTGATAAACACCATTTATTTTTCGACTAATATGCCCCTCCCAATTTCATGTCATCTTTCACATGTGGTGATTCGTTAAGTTCAATTAGCGTGCCCGTGTGATCTTTGATATGTGTCTATCCACTAGAACTCAGAAAAGCTGCTCATTAATTAGAACACCTCTCCAAACAACTTCCAACTGCCACTTTATCATCCTAAGAGTTGGAGTTTAGAGAACGCATCCCCTTCATTATTTGCATAATTCTGGCTGTCTTGTCTTATATGGATATATAGATAATCACAGTTGATTTGAGTTCATGAACTAAGTGCCCATATTCCTATACAGAATTCAGCATTTCACGGCATTGCTCATTTTGTGTCCCTTATATTGTTCTTCCCTTGTACTCTTTAGTGCTGGTCCCTGAAATTTGGATGGTGTGAAAGGTGGCATTGTGATTTCATTTGGGATTTCACTTTCACTGTCACTTAATCTGTAAACACTGGAAAATTGTTGGCCTTTCCAATGATTGTTGTACGATTCCAAAGAAGCTTTTTGTACTAAGGTTCCTAGCATTCTATGTGTATAAACATAAGCATAGAAGGAAATACTACACCATCATCATGAGCCAAATTGTAGTAGGTTCTATCCTATAACATATTAACACCTTATCCATGAGAATTTAACTAAAATATAAGTACCAGACATTAAAATCCCTCATATTAATCAGGTCTCAATCCCACTAAGAGAATGTATGTTTACCTCATAATCGTTGTATAACCATAGCAATAGTAGAGAAGCTCTTGACTGTAAAGGCACTGTCATAGCATGCTGTTTTGTTTCCATCACTGTGTAAGAACATGGGTAAGACTTTTTCTTCTGAAGCCCACATGTAGTCTATTCTGACTATGTAAAAGCTTGCCAGATGAAACATAATTTTCTAGTAACTTTGAAATTGAGTTTTCTGTGTCTTTAGTTAAAGGGTGTGGTACCGTTACCATTATGGCTTTCAATGAGGTTGAGTTTGTTAAGCAAGGACAATGACCAAGTTGCATTATTTTGGAAAATACTTGGAAATTCAAAATGTGGTATCTTATTCTTATGATTGTGATTTTCACTTAATAGCCCATGGTTCTGGGGAGTGTAATTATGGATGCCTTCTTGATAATTGAAAACAGACTTTAAACTTTGGGTTTTTTAATTCTTGTTTTCATTCTTTCCATTGAAAAAGGAAGTAAAAATTTTTAGGATAAAATTAAAGATTTACATTTGTAATATTTCTGATATTATTGAACAAATATATAGAAAAGCACATCAAATATGACAATATTCTTTGAATGTTAGAGAGAAAAGGTAGATATAAAAACCATTGCTAAATTGATTTATAAAGGAAGTAGAAATATGTTATGACAGGATTGAAGATGTACATGATAAATATTTCCAATAAAATTGTAGAAAAACATAGAATAATTTGACAAATTTGAAGATTATCATGGGAAAATATACAGATAAAATGGTCGGCATAAAATAATTCTTTGTTCATTGATGGTGGTAATATAAATATTTTCTGATAAAGTTGAAGGTTTACATGGAAAGTAATTTTGATAAAAATAAAGAAATATGTAGAAAAACATGTTAAATTTGATTTCATCATAGAAAATTACACACATAGATCATAGGCAAAAACAATTTCTAAACTGATTGAAAGTGGAATTAAAAATATTTTCTGATGTTGAAGATTCTTTTGGAATATTTTTCTGATAAATTTCAAGAAATATACAGATAAACACATTAAAATTGTCTATTTCTTTTAAAACTATATAGATAAAATGGTAGGCATAAATATTTCTAATTTGATGGAGAGTAGAATTGCAAAGATTTTCTGATAAAGTTGAAATTTCGCATGGAAAATTTCTCTGATAAAAGTAAAGAAACATATAGAAAATCATGTTAAAAGTGAAGATTATCGTGGTAAACAATACAGATAAAATAGTAGTCATAGAGGTGAGGTGACTTATGGGATTTTGGTGGCTGGAAATCCATGAATAGGGACAACATTTGAAATGTCAATGAAGAATACATCTAATAAAACAAAAATAATCAAAAACACTTTGACATAAAAATGTTACTACTTTACTTGAAAAACAAATTATAAACATTTTTTTCTGATAAAATTGAAAACTTACATGAAAAATATTTGCTATTCCATGTCTTTTTATTGGGGAATTGAGTCCATTCATATTAAGATATATTGAGAAATAGTGATTGTTGGCTCCTGTTAATTTTTTTATGTTTGTTTGGTTACCTTCTGTTTGCTTTGTTGGAAGATTACTTTCCTGCTTTTATTGCCTATACTTTCCTTCATCACCTGAGGTTCTTTCTTTTATCACTTCTATCCTATTGTTGATGTTTGCATCCATGACTCCTGATTTCTTTCCAAGTGTTCCTATCACCAATAATTTTCTCCTTTGTTTTTCCTTACTTGTGTCTACTGCTGTTTTTAAATCCTTGATGATTTTGCGTAGTTCCTTCACTTATTTATATCTGTATTCACGTAAAAATTAAAGGGTTGACTTTGTTTGTTTGTTTGCTGTTTAAGGGCTTCTGCCTGTTGACCCATGTTCTCCTGTATTTCTTTGAGTGATTATTGTGTTTCCTCTTAAAGGGCTCCTTCCTGTTGACCCATGTTCTCCTGTACTTCTTTAAGTAATTTTTGTTTTTCCTCTTTAAGGACTTCTACGTCTTGACCCATGTTCTCCTGTAGTAATTTAGGGGATTCCATTTTTGTTACTTAATTAAGGGTTTCTACCTGTTGACCCACATTCTCCTTTATTTGTTAAAGTGATCTTGTATTTCCCTTTTAAGGGCTTTAACTGTTGACTCATGTTCTCCTGTACTTCCTTAAGGGAGTTATATATGTCCTTCTTGAAATCTTCTATCAGCATCATGCGATGAGTTTACATTTATATCCTGCTTTTCTGGTGTGTTGGGGAATCTAGCCTTGCTGTTGTTGGAGAACTTGGTTCAGATAATGCCATGATTCCTTGTTTTCTGTTGGTAGTAATCTTGCATTTACCTTTTGCTATCAGGTTATCTCTGGTGTTAGCTGGTGTTGCTCTCTCTGACTGTGGCTAATCTATCATGTAGACTCTTTATCTGTGCTCCTGGGAACCCTGTTCTTTCTGTTTTGACAGGTATGTATATATTCTTACTAGACCGGCTGTCTTGTGGTTGCATTTTTCTCTGTATTTCTGTGTCCATATAAGGTCTGGGTACAAATGGAAATTGGAAGTCTTCTGTCTTAGGCTCTTCCTAGGCTCTTATGTCCTCAGGGTTTTAGGCTGTTTTCTCTGAGTCACAGGGTGGTTCCTACCTGTGTCATCTGGCCTCTCTGCACTTCTGAGTGGTTATGTACCTCAGTGCACCACTTGTATATGGCCTACTGTGGCAGAGGATGGGTCCAACCCACAGACAGAAAGAAGACGCAATGATTTTTGGTTTTAATGATTTGAAATTGCTAGCCCCGTTATAAATTCTCATGCTTCCATACACTGAAATACAACCTTAACTTGCTGCTATTTACTTTCTTAAACACCATTTATTTTTGCTCTAATAGGCTTCTCCCAATTTCATGTCATCTTTTAATTTTTTAGCCCCCATATAAGTTCTCATGCCTCCACACACTGAAATAAAATCTTAGCATGCTGCTATTTACTCTGTTAAACAGCATTTATTTTCACTCTAATATGTCCCTCCCAATTTCATGTCACCTTTCATATGTGATAATTCACTAAGGTCAATTACTGCTGCCCATGTGAACTTGGATATGAGTCTATGCACTAAAACACAGAAAAGCTTCTCATTAGTTAGAACACATTGCCAAACAGCTTCCAACTGCCACTTTATCCTCTTAAGAAGAGAAGCATGGAGAACACATCCTGTTAATTATTCGCAAAATTCTCGCTGTCTTGTCTTATATGGATATCTATATAATCACTTTTGTTGTGAACTAAGTTCCCATATTCCTGTAGGGAAGTCAGCATTTCACAGCATTGCTCATTTTGTGTCTCTTATATTGATCTTCCCTTGTCCAATTTGTTGCTTATCTCTACGATTTTTGTGGTGTGACAAGTGGCATTGTGGGTTCTTTTGGGATTTCACTTTCACTGTCACAGAATCTCTAAACACTTGAAAGTTGTTGGCCTTTCCAATGATTGGTGTACCCTTCAAAAGAAGCATTTTGTAATAAGTTTCCTACCATTCTATATGTATAAACAGAAATATAGAAGGAAATGTTTCACTATCTCCATGAGCAAAATTATATAGTAGGTTATGTATTATAACATATTAACACCATATCCATGATTCTTTAACAACAATTTCTGGATCAGACGTGAATATTCCTCACGTTAATCAGGTCTCAAACCCACTAGGAGTTTGGATGTTTACCTCATAATAGTTGTATAACCATGGCAACAGCGGAGATGCACTTGACTTTAAAGGCAGTGTCATAGAATGCTGTTTCCATCACTGTGTAAGAACATGGGTAAGCTTTTTATTCTAAAGCCCACATGTTGTCTATTTTGACTGTGTAAAAGCTAGCATGATGGAACCTAGTATTCTAGTAACTTTGAGATAGAGTTTTCTGTGTCTTTAGTTGAAGGGTGTGGTGCATTTATCATTACAGTTTTCCTTGAGGTTGAGTTAGTTAACCAAGGGCAATGACCAAATTGTGTTCTTTTGGAAACTACTTGGAACTTCAAGGTGTGGTATCTTATTCCTAGCATTGTTATTTTCATTTAATCGCCAATAATTCTGGGAAGTACAATAATTGATGCCTGTTTGAAAATTTAGAAAAGACTAAAAACTTTGGGTTTTCTGTATTTTTCTTTGCTTTCATTTTAGTGAAAAAGGAAGTAAAAATATTTTATAAAATTGAATATTTACATTGAATATATTTCTGATAATATTGAAGAAATATATAGATAAACAAGTCAAAAGTCACAATACACTATGAATACTAGAGAGAAAATATGTTGCAAAAAACTCATTGAAAATTGATTTAAAAAGGGAAGTAGAAACAAGTTTTGATAGGATTGAAGATTTACATGATAAATATTTCCCATAAAATTATAAAAAATATAGTATAACATGACAAACTTGAAGATTATCATGTAAAATTATACAAATAAAAAGATAGGCATAAAATCTTTCTTTGTTCATTGATGGTGGAATTATAAGCATTTTCTGATAAAATTGATGGTTTACATGGAATGTATTACTGCTAAAATTCAAGAAATATGTAGAAAAACACATTAAATTTGACATTATCATTGAAAATTATACTTATAGATTGATAGGAATAAACTATATCCAAATTGATTGAAAGTGGACTTACAAGCATTTTCTGATAAAGTTGATTTGTGATAAATTTCAATAGATATATAGAGAAGCACGTTAAAATTGACTATTTCTTGTAAAATTATACAGATAAAATGGTAGGCATAAAATATTTCTAATTTAATTGAAAGTAGAATTGCAAACATTTTCTGATGAAGTTGAATATTCTCATGGATAATTTTTCTGATAAAAGTGAAGAAACATAGAAAATCATGATAAAAGTGAAGATTGTCATGGAAAATGATACAGAAAAAAAATGGTAGACATGGATGTGAGATGGCTTATGGGATTTTGGGGCAGATGGAGAATATTTCTTATTCTATGTCTTTTCAGTGGGGAATTCAGTGCATTCCTTTTAAGAGATATTAAAAATAGTAATTGTTGTCTCCTGTTACTTTTGATGTATTTTTTATATTTGTGTTGTTACCTTCTGGGTGCATGGTTGGAAGAATACATTCTTGCTTTCTCTTGGGTATACTTCTCTTGCTATTGTTGGCGTTTTCCACAAATTATCCTTTGAATGGCTGCATTTTTGTAAAGATAATTGTGTAAATTTGATTTTAACATGGAATATCTTGGTTTCTCCATCTATGGTGATTTAGACTTTTGCTTAGTATAGGAGTCTAGGCTGGCACTTGTGTTCACTTTGGGTCTGTATGATATCTGTCCAGGGAACTTCTAGCTTTCATAGTTTCTGGTGAGAAGTCTGGTGTAAATCTGAAAAGTCTGTCTTTATATGTTACTTTATCATTCTCTCTTACTGCTCTTAATATTCTTTCTTTGTTTAGTGAATTTGGTGTTTATGTTATTTTGTTCCAGGAAGACTTTCTGTCATGGGCTAGTCTCTTTGAAGTTCTGTAACCTTCTTCTATGTTCATGGGCACCTTTCTCTTTAGGTTAGGACAGTTTTCTCCTATATTTTGCTGAAGGAATTTACTGGCCCTATGAGTTGTAAATCTTTACTCTCTTCTATACCTATAATATTTAGGTTGGCCCTCTCATATTGTCCTGCGTTCCTTGGCTGATTTGGGTTACAAGCTTTTTTTTTTTTTTCATTTTGAATATTTATTTTACTGTTGAGTCAATACTTTCTGTGTCATCTTCATCACCTGAGATTCTTTCTTCTATCACTTGTAGTCTAATGTTGATGCTTGCATCCATGACTCCTGATTTCTTTCCAAAGGTTTCTATCTCCAATAATTTTCTCATTTGTTTTTCCTTACTAGTGTATGCTGCTGTTTTTAGATGCTGGATGCTTTTGTGTAGTTCCTTCACTTGTTTATATCTGTATTCACGTAAAAATTTAAGTTTTTTTTGTTTATTTGCTCTTTATGGTCTTCATCCTGTTGACCCAAGTTGTCCTGTATTTCTTTAAGTAATTTTTTGTTTTTCTCTTTAAGGACTTCTACCTCTTGACCCATGTTCTCCTGTAATAATTTAGTGGATTCATTTATGTTTCTCACTTAAGGGTTTCTGCCTGTTGACCCATATTCTCATTTATTTCTTAAATTGATATTTGTGTTTCCCCTTTAAGGGCTTGTATCAGTTGACTCATTTTATTCTATTCTTCCTGCAGGGATTTATTTATGTCCTACTTGAAATCTTCTATCAGCATCATGAAATGTGATATTACATTAAGAACTTGCTTTTCTGGGGTGTTGTGGAATCTAGGACTTGTGGTTGTTTTGGCACTTGGTCCAGATGATGACATGTTTCCTTGTTATCTGTTGCAATTTTGTTGCATTTGCCTTTTGCTATCTCGTTATCTCTGATGTTACCTAGTGTTTGTGTCTCTGACTGTGGTTTTTCTATACCTCCATACACTTAAATACAATCTTAACTTGCTGCTAATTAATTTGTTAAACACCATTTATTTTTCCTCTAATATGCCCCTCACAATTTCATGTCATCTTTCATATGTGGTAATTCACTAAGCTCAATTAATACTGCCCATGTCAACTTGGATATATGTCTATCCACTAGAACACAGATACTTTGCTCATTACTTTGAACACCCTTCCAATCAGCTTCCAATTGCCACTTTTTCCTCCTAAGATGTTTACCATGGAGAACACATCCTATTAATTATTTGCATATTTCTGGCTGTCTTGTCTTATATGAATATCTAGATAATCACAGTCGCTGTGCTTTCATGATCTAAGTGTCCATACTCCTGTCCAGAAGTCAGCATTTCACAGGATTGCTCATTTTTTGTCTCTTATACTGTTTTTCCCTGTCCTCGTTGGTGCTGATCCCTGAGATTTGGACTGTGTGAAAGGTGAAATTGTGGTTTCCTTTGTGATTTCACTTTTACTGTCACTTAATCTTAAACACTGGAAATGTGTTGGTCTTTCCCATGATTATTGTACACTTCAAAAGAAGGTTTTTGACTAAGGTTTCTAGCAATCCTTGTTTATAAACGTAAACATAAAAGGAAATATTACACCAACACCATGAGCAAAATTACAGTAGGTTCTATCCTATGACCTATGAACTCCTTATCCATGAGCTTTTAACTACAATTTCAGTACCAGACATTAAAACACCGCATGTCAATCAGTTGTCAAATCCACTAAGAGAGTGGATGTTTACCTCATAATAGTTGACTAACCATAGCAACAGTGGAGAAGCTCTTAACTGTAAAGGAAGTGACATAGCAAGCTGTTTTCATCACTGTGTAAGAAAATGAGTAAGTTTTTTTTTTCTTCTAAATCCCACATGAAGTCTATTCTGACTGAGTAAATGCTCACCAGATGAAACATAGTTTTGAGATAGAGTTTTCTGTGTCTTTAGTTAAAGAGTGTGGTGCCTTTATGTTTAGGGTTTTCCATGAGGTTGAGTTAGTTAACCAAGTACAATGAACAAGTTGTGCTCTTTTGGAAACTACTTGGAACTTCATGGTGTGGTAACATATTCTTAGCATTGTGATTTTCATTTAAACGCCCATTATGCTGGGGCATGCAATTATTGATGCTTGCTTGAAAATTCAGAAGAGACATTAAAATTGCAGGGTTTTTTTATTTTCCTTTTCTTCATTTTTATTGAAAATAAAATAAACTCCCTGCCGGGACAGAAAAGTGTCACTAGATACTGGATCACCCCGAGCTTTAGCTCTCTGGGGATGAAAATCTCCAGGGGTCTGCCTGCACTCAGGAACTGAGCACATAGGTTGTTCAACTGCAAACCAGTCCATCACGGGACCTGTGTCCTATGTGAGAATCAACAGAGGGAGTGACCCACACCATACAGCAGACAGAGAAGACCTGGTTGACCTTGACAACCTAAGTATAACATTGCTTGAGGCAAGACGGAACAGGGCTCCAAAGGCACAGAAGAGGAAGGCAGCATATCAGTAATCTGTGCCAGAGGTAACCAAGTCATCCAGTGTTGCAGAAATAACCTTAAAGATCCACAGTAGGTTGAGCACCAGCCAGTGACAATAAGACCATCTAACACCTGGGAGAACTAGATGGCTAAAGGCAAATGTAGGAACGCTACTAACAGAAACCAAGGTATTATGGCAGCATCTGAACCCAATTCTCCAACAATAGCAAGTCCTGGATACCCCAACACACCAGAAAAAAAAGATTTGGATTTAAAATCACTGGTCATGATGCTGGTACAGGAACACATGAAGGACATACTTAAAGAAATTCAGGAGAAAATGGATCAAAAATTAGAAACCCTTACAAGGGAAACACAAAAATCATTGTAAGAAACTCAGAATACAAAAGCAAATAAGGAGGAAACACAAAAATCACTTAAAGAAATATAGGAGAACATTGATCAACAGGCAGAAATCATGAAAGAGGAAACACAAAAATCTCTTAAAGAATTAGAGGAAAATACAAACAAGCAAATGACAGAACTGAGCAAAAATTACCAGGATCTAAAAACAGAAGTAGAAACAACTAAGAAAGCACAAAGGGAGACAACTTTGGAGATAGAAAACCTTGGAAATAAATCAGGGACCATAGATGCAAATATCAACAAAAGAATACAAGAGATAGAAGAAAGAATCTCAGATGCCGAAGATACCATAGAAACCATGGACTCAACAGTTAAAGAAAATGCAAAATGCAAAAAGGTTGTAACCCAAAATATCCAGGAAATCGAGGACATGATGAGAAAGCAAAATCTAATTATTATTGGCATTTATGAGAGTGAAGATTTACACCTTAAAGGGCCAGAAAATATCTTCAACAAAATTATGGAAGAAAACTTTCCTAACCTAAAGAGAGAGATGCCCATGAATATACAAGAAGCCTACAGAACTGAAAACAGACTGGACCAGAACAGAAATACCTCCCATCACATTATAATCAAAACCCCAAATGTACTAAAGAAAGAATACTCAGGGCAGTAAGAGAAATAGGGCAAGTAACATATAAAGGAAGACCCATCAGAATTACACCAGATTTCTCACCAGAGACCATGAAAGCTAGA
The DNA here is from genome assembly GCF_947179515.1 of Apodemus sylvaticus. Taxonomy (NCBI): domain Eukaryota; kingdom Metazoa; phylum Chordata; class Mammalia; order Rodentia; family Muridae; genus Apodemus; species Apodemus sylvaticus. The sequence goes on along the minus strand of NC_067495.1, from coordinate 94,976,593 downwards.
AGATCCTGGGCAGAGCTCATGTAGACTCTAAGAGAACAGAAATGCCAGCCGAGACTACTATACCCAGCGAAACTCTCAATTACTATAGATGGAGAAACCAAGATATTCCATGACAAAACCAAATTTACAAAATATCTTTCCACAAAACCAGCCCTACAAAGGATAATAGGGGGAAAACACCATTACAACGAGGGAAACTATACCCTGGAAAAAAGCAGGATATTAAGCTTCTTTCATCAAACCCAAAGAAGATAAACAAACAAGTATAAAATTAAAATAAAAATGATAGGAAGCAATAACCGCTACTCCTTAATATATCTTAACATCAATGGAATCAATCCCCCAATAAAAAGACATAGACTAACAGACTGGTTATGTAAACAGGACCCTACATTTTGCTGCATACAGGAAACACATCTCAGTGTCAAAGACAAAAACTACCTTAGAGTAAAAGTCTGGAATACAATTCTACAAGTAAATGGTCCCAGGAAACAAGCCCGAGTTGTCATTGTAATATCAGATAAAATTGACTTTCAACCTAATGTCATCAAAAGAGACATGGAAGGTCACTTCTAGTTGGTCAAAGGAAAAATCCAGCAAGAAGAACTCTCAATCCTGAACATCTGTGCCCCAAATACAAGGGTGCCCTCATTCATAAAAGAAACTTTACTAAAGCTCAAAGCACACATTGCACCTAACATAATAATTGTGGGTGACTTCAACACTCCATTCTCACCAATGGACCAATCAGGAAAACGAAAACTAAACAGGGAGTCAGTGAAACTAATTGAAGCTTTAGACCAATTGGAGTTAACAGATATATATATAGACCTTTTCATCCCAAAGCAAAAGAATATACCTTTTTCTCAGCACCTCATGGTACCTTCTCCAAAATAGATCATATAGTTGGGCACAAGACAGACCTCAACAAATATAAGAAGAGTGAAATAATCCCATGCCTCCTATCAGATCACTATGGAGTAAAAGTGGTCTTTATAACAATAAAAACAATAGAAAGTCCACATGAACATGGAATCTGAACAATACTCTACTCAATGATACCTTAGCCAAAGAAGAAATAAAGAAAGAAATCAAAGATTTCTTAGAATTTAATGAAAATAATGGCACAACATAAAGAAACCCATGGGACACAATGAAAGCAGTGCTAAGAGGAAAACTCAAAGCCCTGAATGCCTCCAAAAAGAAATTCGAGAGGGCATACACTAGGAGATTAACAGAACAACTTAACGCCCTGGAACAAAAAGAAGCTAATTCACCCAGGAGGAGAAGAAGACAGGAAATCATCAAACTCAGGGCTGAAATCAATCTAGTAGAAACCAAGAGAACCATACAAAGAATCAACAAAACCAAAAACTGGTTCTTTGAAAAAATCAAAAAGATAGATCAACCCTTAGCCAGACTAACCAAAGGGCACAGAGAAAGTATCCAAATTAACAAAATTAGAAATGAAAACGGACATATTACAACAGAAACCGAGGAAATTCAAAAAATTATCAGATCCTACTACAAAAACCTGTACACAACTAGACAATCTGGAGGAAATGGACATTTTCTTTGACAGATACAAATTACCAAAATTAAACCAGGGTCAAACAGACCATCTAAACAGACCCATAACCCCTAAAAAAATAGAAGGGGTCATTGATAGCCTTCTGACCAAAAAAAAGCACAGGACCAGATGGTTTCAGTGCAGAATTCTATCAGAAATTCAAAGAAGACTTAACAACAATACTCTTCAAAGTTTTCCACCAAATAGAAGCAGAAGGATCACTACCCAACTCCTTCTTCGAAGCCACTATTACGCTGATACCAAAACCACACAAAGATCCAACTAAGAAAGAGAATTTCAGGCCAATTTTCCTTATGAATATCAATGCAAAAATACTAAATAAACTTTGTGCCCACTGAATCCAAGAAAACATCAAAATGATCATCCACCAAGATCAAGTAGGCTTCATCCCAGGGATGCAGGGATGGTTCTGGCTATTATAAATAAGGCTGCTATGAACATAATGGAGCATGTGTCTTTATTGCATGCCCGGGAATCCTTTGGGCATATGCCCAGGAGAAGTATAGCAGGGTCCTCTGCAAGTGTCGTATAAAGTTTTCTGAGGAAGCGCCAGATTGATTTCCAATGTGGTATTACCATATTACAGCCCTACCAGCAGTGGAGGAGTGTTCCTCTTTCTCCACATCCTCGCCAACACCTGCTGTCTCCTGCGATTTTGACCTTAGCCATTCTGACTGGTATAAGGTGAAATCTCAGGGTTGTTTTGATTTGCATTTCCCTAATAACTAATGATGTTGAACTCTTTTTAAAGTGCCTCTCGGCCATGCGAATTTCTTCAGGTGAAAATTCTTTTTTTAGAAATGTACCCCATTTTTTAATACGGTTATTTGTTTCCCTGGGTTCTAACTTCTTGAGTTCTTTGTATATATTGGATATTAGCCCTCTATCAGATGTAGGGTTGGTGAATATCCTTTCTGAATTGATGGTTGCCGTTTTATCCTTTTAACAGAGTCCTTTGCCTTACAGAACCTTTGTAATTTTATGAGGTCCCATTTGTCAATTCTTGATCTTAGAGCATAAGCTATTGATGATCTGCTCAGGAAGTTTTACCCTGTCCCCATGTCCTTAAGGGTCTTCCCCAGATTCTTTTCTATTAGTTTTAGTGTGTCTGGATTTACATGGAGGTCCTTGATCCACTTGGAGTGAAGTTTAGTACATGGAGATAAGAATGGATCAATTCGCATTCTTCTGCATGCTGACCTCCAATTGAAACTGCACCAATTTTTGAAAAGGCTATACTTTTTCCACTGGGTGTTTTTGGTTCCTTTGTCGAAGATCAAGTGACCATAGGTGTGTGGATTCATTTCTGAATCTTCAATTCTATTCCTTTGGTCCACTTGTCTGTCACTGTGCCAATACCATTCAGTTTTTAACACTATTGCTCTGTACTATTGCTTGAAGTCAGCGATACCGATTCCCCCAGAATTTCTTTTGTTGTTGAGAATAGTTTTAGCTATCCTGTTTTTTTTTGTTGTTGTTGTTGTTATTCTAGATGAATTTGAGAATTGCTTTTTCTAACTCTGTGAAGAACTGAGTTGGGATTTAGATGGGGATTGCATTGAATCTGTAGATCGCTTTTGGCAAGACGGCCATTTTAACTATATTAATCCTGCAGATTCACGAGCATGGCAGATTTTTCCATTTTCTGAGGTCTTCTTCAATTTCCTTCTTCAGAGACCTGAAGTTCCTGTCGTATAGATCTTTCACTTGTTTGGTTAGAGTCACACCAAGATAATTCATATTGTTTGTGGCTAGGTGTCATTTCCCTAACTTCTTTCTCAGCCTTTGAGTAAAGAAAGGCATTGATTTGCTTGAGTTGATTTCATAACCTGCCACTTTGCTGAAGCTGTTTATCAGCTGTAGGATTTCTCTTATGGAGCTTTTTGGGCCACTTAGGTAGACTATCATGTCATCTGCAAATAGTGATAATTTGACTTCTTCCATTTGAATTTGTACCCCTTTGACCTCCTTGTGTTGGCTAAATGCCCGAGCTAGTACCTCAAATACAATAGTCAAAACATAAGGAGAAAGGGGACAGCCCTGTCTAGTCCCTGATTTTAGTGGGATTGCTTCAAGTTTCTCTCCATTTAATTTGATGCTGGCTACTGGTTTGCTGTATATTGCTTTTACTATGTTTAGGTATGGGTCTTGAATTCCTGTTCTTTCTAAGACTTTAAGCATGAAAGGATGCTGAATTTTGTCAAATGCTTTTTCATCATCCAATGAAATGGCAATGTGGTTTTTTTTTCTTTACCTTTGTTTATGTAGTGGATTGCATTGATGATTGCCATACATTGAACCAACCCTGCATCCCACGAATAAAGCCTACTTGATCATGGTGGATGATCATTTTTATGTGTTCTTGGATTTGGTTGACAAGAATTTTATTGAGTATTTTTGCCTCGATGTTCAAAGGGAAATTGGTCTGAAGATCTCTTTCTTAGTTGGATCTTTCTGTGGTTTTGGTGTCAGGATAATTGTGGCTTCGTAGAAGGAATTGGGTAGTGTTCCTTCTGTTTCTATTTTGTGGAATAGTTGAAGAGTATTGGTGTTAGGTCTTCTTTGAAGGTCTGCTAGAATTCTGCACTGAAGCCATCTGGTTCTGTGCTTTTTTTGGTTGGAAGGATTTCTATGACGCCCTTCCATTTCTTTAGGGGTTATGGGACTGTTTAGATGATCTATTTGGTCCTGATTTAGTTTTGGTATTTGGTAACTGTCTAGAAGTTGTCCATTTCCTCCAGATTCTCCAGTTGTTTTGAGTATAGGCTCTTGTAGTAGGAGCTGATGATTTTTTGAATTTCCTCAGTTTCTGTTGTTATATCCCCCTTTTCATTTCTAATTTTGTTAATTTGGATACTTTTTCGGTGTCCTTTGTCAGTCTGGCTAAAATACTGAAGATAAAATTAGCATATCAAATGATTCTCAGGAAGAAGGAAGAAGAGGGCCCTAATCCTGGAAAGGCTTGATCCAGCATTGTACGGGAGGACCAGGACAGAGGACAGGGAGGGGAAAAGACAGGAGAATGTATGGAGAGAGGAGGACTTATGGAACATATGGGACTGTGGACTGGGAAAGGGAAAGGCTTCTAGAATTTAAACAAAGAATATAGAAAATAAATAAAAAAATTTAAAAAATTAGTAATTGTTAGCTCCTGTTAATTTTGATGTATTTTATATTTTTGTGTGATTTCCTTCTGTTTGTATGGTTGGAAGATTACTTTCTTGCTTTCTCTTGGGTATAATTACCTTGCTATTGTTGGCGGTTTCCACATATTATCCTTTGTAGGGCTGGATTTTTGGAAAGATAATTGCGTAAATTTTGTTTTATCATGGAATGTCTTGGTTTCTCCATCTATGGTGGTTGAGACTTTTCCTGGGTATAGGAATCTAGGCAGGCATTTGTGTTCTCTTTGGGTCTGTATAAGATCTGCCCAGGAACTTCTAGCTTTCATAGTGGCTGGTGAGAATTCTGGTTTACTTGTATTAAGTCTATCTTTATATGTTACTTGATCCTTCACTCTTCCTGTTCTTAATATTCTTTCTTTTTTAGTATTTAGATTTCATTTGGTGTTTAGATTATTTTGTGCCAGGAAGACTTTCTGTCATGGGCTAGTCTGTTTGAAGTTCTGTAACCTTCTTGTTTGTTCATGGGCATCTCTCTCCTTAGGTTAGGGCAGTTTTCTCCTATAATTTACTACAGTTCAAAAGTGATAAAAAATAAACTGCATGGTATTGGTACAATGTCAGGCATACGGATCAAAGGAATAGGATTGAAGACCTAGAAATGAACCAACACACCTATGGTCACTTGATCTTTGACAAAGGAGCTGAAAGCATGCAGTGGAAAAAAAGATAGTCTTTTCAACAAATGGTGCTGGTTCAATTGGAGGTCAGCATGCAGAAGAATGCAAATCGATCCATTCTTATCTCCTTGTATTAAGCTCAACTCCAAATGGATCAACGACCTCCACATAAAACCTGACACAATGAAACTAATCGAAAAGAAACTGCGGAAGACCCTGGAGGACATGGGCACAGGGGAAAAGTTCCTGAATAGAACACCAATAGCTTATGCTCCAAGATAAAGAATTGACAAATGGGACCTCATAAAACTACAAAGTTTCTGTAATGCAAAGGACACTGTCAAAAGGACAAAATGTCAACCAACAGATTGGGAAAGGATCTTCACCAACTCTAAATCAGACAGAGGGCTAATATCTAATATATACAAAGAACTCAAGAAGGTAGAACCCAAAAAACCAAATAACCCCATTAAAAAGTGGGGTACGGAGCTATATAAGGAATTTTCACATGAAGAACTTCGGAGAGCCGAGAAACACCTTAAGAAATGTTCAACATCATTAATCATTAGGGAAATGCAAATCAACACAACCCTGAGATTTCACATCACACCAATCAGAATGGCTAAGATCAAAAACTCAGGAGACAACAGGTGTTGGCAAGGATGTGGCGAAAGAGGAACAGTCCTCCACTGCTGGTGGGATTGCAAGATGGTGCAACCACTTTGAAAATCAGTCTGGCGGTTCCTCAGAAAACTGGGCATTACACTTCCTGAGGACCCTGTTATACCACTCCTGGGCATATATCCAGAGGAGTCTTCAGCATGCGATAAGGACACATGCTCCACTATGTTCATAGCAGCCCTATTTGTAATATCCAGAAGCTGGAGGGATCCCATGTGTCCTTCAATGGGGGAATGGATACAAAAAATGTGGTATATTTACACAATGGAGTATTATTCAGCCTTTAGAAACAATGAATTCATGAAATTCTTAGACAAATGGATGAAGCTGGAGAACATCATACTAAGTGAGGTAACCCAGTCTTAAAAGATCAATCATGGTATGCACTCACTGATAAGAAACTTTGCCTAGAATTCACTGATAAGAAATTCGCCTAGAAACTTTGAATACCCAAGACATAATCCACAAATTAAATGGTGTCCAAAAAGAATGGAGGAGTGGCCCCTGGTTCTGGAAAGACTCAGTGCAAGAGTATAGGGGAATTCCAGAACAGGGAAGCGGGAAGGGGTAGATGGAGGAACAGGGGGAGGGAAGAGGTCTAATGGACTTGCAGGGAGTGGGGACCCAGAAAATGGGAAATCATTTGAAATGTAAATAAAAAATATATCAATAAAAAATTTTGATGCCAAGGAAATCCTTGCTAAATGTATATGGCTACTTATCACTAGGCATGCCAATGCCTAGATGATATGGAAGAATTCACTTATTGGCATTGCTGTTGTCCTCTAGATAGATTAATAATATTTCTTAGATATACATGAGGTTGAGGTTGTATTTCCTAATATGATCTTTATAGCCTCTGCACAAAAATACTCTCGATTTTCATAGATGGCTCTTCTGAAGGAAGAGCTAGATATCTTATTTATAATCAACTGGTGGATATTGAAACACCTGGGCACAGCTCAGTTAGCAGAGAAACAGTCTAAGCAGTTTTTCCCTTTAATCTCTTATTTTGTGTTTCAAGCAGATATCTTTCAGATACAGCACTCGAAGGTAGGTTGCTACAACAATGGCTTCCAGGACTCGAAGATGGGCAGCTATGAAAGCCAGCCAACTCATATTCACAGGGCATTTACTTTACCAGTGGATCCCCAGAGGGGGGCTGCATAGAACCAGATCTATGTATGTTTGTTAATTGAACAAACATGGGCATCAGTTTGAGGTGCAAGGTGAGGCACTGCAAGGGAAAAGGAAATGTCTTGCTTCCGAGTTTCCCTGAAAAGCACGCCCGGCTACATAGTGGTTGACATTGAAAGATTGTCCTTTAAAATAATAAGGCAGTCTATTTCCCCTCCACTGAAAAAGATGCCAATTAATGTTTAAGCTGTTCAAGGCCAATGCCTTCCCTCACTGGTCAATGCCCATCGTCCTTTGACGAATATAGTTATCCACTGGTTTTTCTTAAAATTAAAAACAAGGTAGGAATTGTGACCTCCCCTTGCCCACTGCTCTCAAGAATAGCAGCCAGCAACCTGACCACCCACCTCCTGAAGAACAAGAACCAGGTTCCAGCCTTCAGGGGTGGGGTTTGGTCTGCCTTTGTTTCTTGGGAGAGAGGCAATTATTAAAGATGGAGACTTGAACCAGAAGCCATGTGTTTTTGTGTCTCTCCATGTGATTTCTCTTGCCCCCTTTCCTTACCCATCTTTCCTTCCAGAGAACCCACGGTTAGGATGTGAGAGCTAGACTCTACAGCACGCATTTTTCATTTTGCATTTTTTGACTGGTGAGTCAATGGCTTCTATATCATCTTCATCACCTGAGATTCTTTCTTCTATCACTTGTATTTTATTGTTGATGTTTGCATCCATGACTCCTGATTTCTTTCGAAGGGTATCTATTGACAATAATTTTCTCCTTTGTTTTTCCTTACTTGTGTCTACTGCTGTTTTTAGATCCTTGATGATTTTTTGTAGTTCCTTCACTTGCTTATATCTGTATTACTGTAAAAAAAATTAAGGGTTTTTTTGTTTGTTTGTTTGTTTGCTGTTTAAGGGCTTCTGCTTGTTGATGCATGTTCTCCTGTATTACTTTCAGTGATTACTGTTTCTTCTTCAAGGACTTCTACCTGTTGACCCATGTTCTCCTGTAATAATTTAGTGGATTCATTTTCGTTTCTTACTTAAGGATTTCTGCCTGTTCACCCATGTTCTCCTTTATTTCTTAAAGTGGTTTTTGTGTTTCCCTTTTAAGGGCTTGTAACTGTTGACTCAGGTTCTTCTGTTCTTCTTTAAGGGATTTATTTATGTCCTACTTGAAATCTTCTATCAGCATCATGAGATGTGATTTTGATATTCATATATTGCTTTTCTTGGGTGTTGGGGAATCTAGGACTTGCTGTTGTTGGAGAACATGGTCCAGATGATGACATGTTTCCTTGTTTTCTGTTGGTAATGTTCTTGTATTTGCCTTTTGCTATCTGGTTATCTCTGGTGTTAGCTGGTGTTGGTGTCTCTGACTATGGCTAATCTACAAAGTATCCCCTGTATCTGTGCTCCTGGAGCCCTGTTCTCTTTGTGGAGACAGGTATGTACATACTCAGGTATGACTAGCCCTCTTGATTTTATATTTGTCTATATAGTTCTGTGGCCCAATCAGGTCTGTTACATGGAAATGTGAAGGATCGTGTCCCAGGCTTTCCCTAGGCTCTTATGTTCTCAGGGTTTCAGGCTATTTTCTCTGAGCAATAGGGTTGGTCTTACCTGTGTTATCTGGCCTCTCCGCACGCCTGAGTTGTTAGCTACCTCCGTGTAGCACTTGGATATGGCCCACTGAGCCAGATGATGGGTACAAGCCAGAGACAGAAAGAAGAATCAATGGTTCTGGAATTTAACGCTCTGAAATTTTTAGCCCAAGAATAAATTCTCATGCCCCCATCCACTGAAATACAATCTTAACTTGCTGCTAATTAATATGTTAGACACCATTTATTTTCCCTGTATTATGCCCCTCTCAATTTCATGCCATCATTCATATACTGTAATTCACTAATTTCAATTAGAGCTGCCCATGTAAAGTGGATATATGTCTATCCACCAGAACACAGAAACTTTGCTCATTATTTCGAACTTCCCTCCAAACAACTTCCAACAGCCACTTTTTCCTCCTAAGAGGTTTACCATGGAGAACACATCCCCTTAATTATTTGCACATTTCTGGCTATCTTGTTTTATATGGATATCTAGATAATCACAGTTGCTGTGTGTGTGTTCATGATCTAAGTACCAATATTCCTGTCCAGAAATCAGAATTTCACAAAATTGCTCAATTTTTGTCCTTAATACTGTTTTTCCCTGTCCTCTTTGGTGCTGATCCTTGAGATTTGGAGTGTGTGAAAGGTGGCATTGTGGTTTCCTTTGGGATTTCACGTTCACTGTCACTTAATCTCTAAACATTGGAAATTTGTTGGTCTTTCCAATGATTGTTGTACCCTTCAAAAGAAGCTATTTTGGACTAAGGTTTCTAACAATCTATGTGTATAAATTTAAACATAAAAGGAAACGTTACACCATCACCATGAGCAAAATTACAGTAGGTTCTATCCTATAATCTACAAACTCCCTATCTACGAACCTTTAACTACAATATCAGTACCAGACATTAAAATACCTCATGTTAATCATCTCTCAAACCCACTAAGAGAGTGAATTTTTACCTCATAATAGTAGAATAACCATAGCAACAGTGGAGAAACTATTGACTGTAAAGGCAGTGTCATAGCATGCTGTTTTCATCACTGTGTAAAAACATGGGTAAGTTTTTTTTTCTTCTAAAGCCCAAGTGTAGTCTATTCTGATTGACTAAAAGCTAGCCAGATGGAACATAGTTTTGTAGTAACTTTGAGATAGAGTTTTCTGTATTTTTAGTTAAAGGTTGTGGTGCCTTTATCATTAGGGCACAAAACACTTTGACAAAAAAAATTACTACTTTACTTGAAAAAAAAATATAAACATTTTTGCTGTTATAATTGAAGATTTACCTGAAAAATATTTGTTTTCTATGTCTTTTTATTGGGGAATTGTATCCATTCATGTTAAGAGATATTAAGGAATAGTGACTGTCGGCTCCTGTTACTTTTGATGTAATTTTTATGTTTGTGTGGTTACTTTCCATTTGCTTTGTTGGGAGATTACTTTCTTGCTTTTTCTTGTGTATAGTTGCCTTGCTTGTGTTGGCGTTTTCGACATATTATTCTTTGTATGGCTGGATTTATGGAAAGATCATTGTGTAAATTTAGTTTTATCATGGAATATCTTGGTTTTCTCCATCTATGGTGATTGAGACTTTTGCTGGTTATAGTTGTCTAGGCTGGCATTTGTGTTCTCTTTGGGTCTGTATGAGATCTTCCCAGGAATTTCTAGCTTTCATAGTTTCTGCTGAGAAGGCTGATGTAATTCTGATAAGTCTGTCTTTATATGTTACTTGATCATTCTCAGTTAATGCTCGTAATATTCTTTCTTTGTTTATTGCGTTTGGTGTTTTGATTAATTTGTGCCAGGAGGACTTTCTGTCCTGGTCCAATATGTTTGAAATTCTGTAGGCTTTTTGTATGTTCATGGGCACTCTATTCTATACCTGTAATCTTTAGGTTTGGTCGTCTCATTGTATCCTGGATATCCAGGATATTTTGGTTTACAAGGTTTTTTCATTTTGTACTTATTTGACTGTTGAGTAAATGCTTTCTATTTAATCTTCACCACCTTAGATTTTTTCTTCCATTTCTTGTATTCTATTGTTGATGTTTGCATCCATGGCTCTTGATTTCTTTACAAGGGTTTCTATCTCAAATAATTGTCTCCCTTTTTGTTTCCTCTGTTGCATCTATTGCTGTTTTTATATCCTGAATGGTTTTATGTACTTCTTTCTCTTGTTTATTTATGTATTCATGTAAAAATTTAAGATTTTTTGTTTGCTCTTTAAAGGCTTCTGTCTGTTTACCTATGTTCACCTGTATTTCTTTGAGTGAGTATTGTGTTTCCTCTTAAATTGCTTCTACCTTTTAACACATGTTGTCCTGGATTTATTTGAGTGATTATTGTGTTTCTACTTAAAGGGCTTCTACATGTTAACAGATGTTCTCCTGTATTTCTTTAAGTGATTTTTTTCCTATTTAAGGACTTCTACCTGTTGACATATGTTCTCCTGTAATAGTTTAATGGATTCATTTTGTTTCCTCCTTAAGTGCTTCTGCTTGTTGATTCATATTCTCATTTAATTCTGTCATTTTTATGTTTTTTTTAAGGGATTGTAACTATTGACTCAAGTTCTCTAGTACTTCCTTAGTGGATTTATTTATGTCCTTCTTGAAATCTTCTATCAGCATCATGAGATGTGAATTCATATTCAGATCTTACTTTTCTAGTGTTTTGCGGAATCTAGGATTTGCTTTTGTTGGTGGATTTGCTTCAGATGATGCCATGATTCCTTGTTTTCTGTTGGTAATGTTCCTGCATTTGCCTTTTGCTATCTGGGTATCTCTTTTGTTACCTGGTGTTGCTGTCTCTGACTGTGGGGAATAGATCACGTAGCCTGTGTAACTCTGCTTCTGGGAGCCCTGTTCTCTCTGTGTAGACAGGTATGTACATATTCTTGCTAGGCCAACTCTCTTGTGGTTGTATTTGTCTTTGTAGTTCTGTGGCCCTATTAGGTCTGGGTGCAGATGGAAATGGGAAGTCTCCTGTCCCAGGCTGTTCCTAGGCTCTTATGTCCTCAGGGTTTCATACTGTATTCGCTGATTAATATGGGGTGTTCCTACTAGTGCTATCTGTCCTCTCTACACTTGTTAGTGGTTATCTACGACTGTGCAACACTTGGACATGACCCACTGTGGCAGAGGATGGTTCCAAGCCAGAGAAAGAAAGAAAACTCGATGTTTCTGGAGTTTAGTGCTCTGAAATTGATAGTACCCAAGTAAATTATCATGCCTCCATACACTGAAATACAATCTTAACATGCTGCCATTTACTTTCATAAACACCATGTATTTTCCCTTTAATATATCCTTCTCAATTTCCTGTCATCTCTCATATGAGATAATTCTCTGAGTTCAATTAGTGCTCCCCATGTGAAATTGGATATGAGTCTATCCATGAGAACACAGAAAAGCTGCTCATTAGTTAGAACACCCCTGCAAAAAGCTTCCAAATATCACTTTATCATCCTAAGAGGTGGAGCATGGAGAACAAAACCCTTAATTATTTGCATAATTCTCGCTCTCTTGTCTTATATGGATATCTAGATAATCACAGTTGCTGTGAGTTCATGAAATAAGTGCCCAAATTCCTGTCCAGAAATCAGAATTTCGCAGCATTGCTCAATTTGTGTCCTTTATACTATTTTTTCCTTGTCCTATTTTTTGCTGATCCCTGAGAGTAGATGGTGTGAAAGGTGGCATTGTGGTTTGCTTTGGTATTTCATTTTCACTGTCATTTAATCACCATGAGCAAAATTATAGTAGGTTCTGTCCTATAAGATATTAGCACCATATCCATGAGACTTTAACAACTATTTCAGTATCTGACATGAAAATTCCTCATGTTAATCAGGTCTCAAACCTACTAGGAAAGTGGATATTTACCTAATAATAGTTGCATAAACATGACAACAGTGGAGATGCTATTTACTGTAAAGGCATTGTCATAGAATGCTGTTTCCATCACTGTGTAAGAACATGGATACGCTTTTTATTCTAAAAATGTTATGTTAAAAGTGAAGATTATAATGGAAAATAATACAAATAAAACTGTACACAGTGCTGTGAGATGGCTTATGTGATATTGGGGGGATGGAGAACCAGGAATAGGGACAACATCTGAAAGGTAAATGAAGAATATATCTAATAAAAAAGAAGCAAAAAAAACCCACTTTGACATAAAAAATTACTACTTTACTTGAAAAGTAAACTATAAACCTTTTTTTCTGATAAAATTGAAGATTTACATGAAAACTATCTCTTATTCTATTTCTTTTTATTGGGGAATTGAGTCCATTCATGTTAAGAGTTATCAAGGAATACAGATTGTTAGCTCCTTTTACTTTGTGTGTAATTTTTATGTTTGTGTGGTTACCTTCATTTTGCATGGTTTTAAGATTACTGCCATGCTCTTTCTCGGGTATAGTTTCCTTGCTTGTGTTGGCATTTTACTCATATTCTCCTTTGTAGGGCAGGATTTATGGAAAGATAATTGTGAAAATTTGGTTTTATCATGGAATATCTTGGTTTCATTTTCTGTAGTGATTGAGACTTAAGTTGGGTATAGTAGTCTAGGCTGGCAATTGTGTTCTCCCTTGGTTCTATATGATATCTGCTGAGGAACTTTAACTTTCATAGTTTCTGGTGAGAAGGCTGGTGTAATTCTGATAAGTCTGTCTTTATATGTTGCTTGATTCTTCTGCTTTACTGCTCTTAATATTTCTTTGTTTAGTGCATTTGGTGTTTTGCTTATTTTGTTCCAGGAGGACTTTCTGTCCTCTTCCAGTGTTTTTGAAGTTCTGTAGGCTTCTTGTATACTAATGGGCATCTGTCTCTTTAGGTTAGGTCAGTTTTCTCCTATAATTGTCTTGAAGGTATTAACTGGCCCTATAAGTTATAAATCTTCACTCTATTCTATACCTATACCCATACTCTTTAGGTTTCGTCTTCATATGGTGCTGGATTTCACGGATGTTTTTGGTTACAAGATTTTTTTTTTCATTTTGCATTTTTTGACTGTTGAGTCAATGCTTTCTTTTTTATTTAATATATTTTTATTTACATTTCAAATGGTTTCCCATTTTTTGGTTCCCCACTCCTTGAAAGGACTATAAGCTCTCTTCCCTCCCCCTGTTCCCCCATCAACCCCTATCTGCTTCCCTGTTCTGGTATTGCCCTATAGTGCTGCACTGAGAATTTTCAGAATTAGGGGCCACTCTTCAGTTATTCATGGAAATAATTTGATATGTGGATTATGTCTTGGGTATTCCAAGTTTCTAGTCTAAAATCCACTTATCTGTGACTGCATACCATGATTGACCTTTTGAGACTGGGTTACCTCAATTAGTATGATGTTCTCCAGCTCTATCCATTTGTCTAAGAATTTTATGGATTCATTGATTCTAATGGCTGTACAGTACTCCATTGTGTATATATTCCCCATTTTTTGTATCCATTCATACGTTGAGGGATATCTGGGTTCTTTCCAGCTTCTGGATATTATAAATAGGGCTGCTATGAACGTAGTGGAATATGTGTCCTTATTAAATGCTGTGGAATCCTTTGGGTATATGCCCGGGAGTGTATAGAAGGGTCTTCTGGAAGTGATAGACCAGTTTTCTGAGGAAATGCCAGACTGATTTCCAGAGTGGTTCTACCAATTCGAAACCCCACCAGCAGTGGAGTAGTGTTCCTCTTTCTCCACCTCCTCCCCAATACCCCCATTCTCCTGAGTTTTTAATATTAGCCATTTTGACTGGTGTAAGTTGAAATCTCAGAGTTATTTTGATTTGCATTTCCCTAATGACAAATGATATTGAACTTTTTTTTAATATGCTTCTCAGCCATCCAAAGTTCTTCAGGTGAAAATTCTTTGTTTTGTTCTGTACTACATTTTCAATAGGGTTATTTGGTTTTCTGGCATCTAACTTGTTGAGTTCTTTGTATATATTGGATATTAGTCCTCTGTTGGATGTAGGGATGGTAAAGATCTTTTTTTTCAATTTGTTGGTTGCTGATTTGTCCTTTTGATTGTGTCCTTTGCCTTACGGAAACTTTGTACTTTTAGAGGCCCCATTTGTCAATTCTTGAACTTAGAGCAAATGCTATTGGTGTTCTGTTCAGGAACTTTCCCCCTGTACAAATGTTCTCAAATGTCTCCTTTAGTTTTGTTTCTATAAGCTTCAGTGTGTCTGGCTTTATGTGGAGGTTATTGATCCATTTGGAGTTGATCTTAGTACAAGGAGATAAGGATAGATCATTTCAAATTCTTCTGCATGCTGACCTCAAGTTGAACTAGCACCACATTTTCCACTGGATGTTTTCACCTCCTTTGTTGAAGATCAAGTGGCCATAGGTGTGTGGGTCCATTGCAGGATCTTCAATCCTGTTCCATTGATCTGCCTCCCTGTCACTGTACCAAAAACATGCAGTTTTTAACACTATTGATGTGTAGTATTTCTTGAGGTCTGGAATACTGATTCCACCAGAATTTTTTTTGTTTTTGAGAATAGATTTAGCTATCCTGAATTTTTTTTTCAGATGAATTTGAGAATTGTTCTTTATAACACTATGAAGAAGTGAGTTGGGATTTTGATGGGCATGGTGCTGAATCTGTATACTGCTTTTGGCAAGATGGCCATTTTAACGATCTTAATCCTGCCTATCCATGATCATGGCAGATTTTTCCATTTTCTGAGTTCTTTCCTTTCCTTCTTAAGAGACATGAATTTCTTGTCATACAGATCTTTCACTTGGTTGGTCAGAATCACACCAAGGTACTTTATATTGTTTGTGGATATTGTGATTAGAGAGTCAATGCTTTCTATGTAGTCTTCAACACCTGAGACTCTTTCTTCTATCTCTTGTATTCTATTGTTGAAGTTTGCATCCATGACTCCTGATTTCATTTCAAGGTTTTCTATCTCCGATACTTGTCTCACTTTGTGTTCCCACAGTTGTGTCTACTGCTGTTTTTTGATCCTGGATTGTTTTGTGCATTTCCTTCAGTTGTTTATTTCTGTATTCATGTAAAAATTTAAGAGTTTTTTTTTCTTGTTCTTTAATGGCTTCTGCCTGTTGACCAAAGTTCTCCTGAATTCCTTTGAATGATCAATGTGTTTCCTCATAAAGGGCTTCTATCGGTTGAATCATGTTGTCCTGTATTTCTTTAAGTGATTTTTGTTTTTGCTCTTTAAGGACTTCTACCAGTTGAGCCATGTTCTCCTGTGATAATTTGATGGATTCATTTTTTTCCACCTTAAGGGAACCAGTTGATCCATGTTCTCCTTTATTTCTTAAAGTGATTTCTGTGTTTCATTTTTAAGGGCTTGTAAGTGTTTACTCATGTTCTCCTGTACTTCCTTAAGGGAGTAATTTATGTCCTTCTTGAAATATTCTATAAGCATCATGAGATGTGATTTTATAATCAGATCTTGCTTTTCTGAGGTCTTGAGGAATATAGAACTTGCTGTTGTTGGAGAACTTGGTTCAGATGATGACATGTTTCCCTGTTTTCTGTTGGTAATATTCTTGGATTTGCCTTTTGCTATCTGGTTATCTCTGGTGTTAGCTGGTGTTGCTGTCTTTGACTGTGGCTAATCTATCATGTATGTCTGTATCTGTGCTCCTGGGTGTTCTGTTCTCTCTGTGTAGACAGATATGTACATATTCTTGCTAGACCATCTCTCTTGTGGTTGTATTTGTCTGTGTAGTTATATTGCCCTATCTGGTCTGGGTAGAGATGGAAAAGGTAGGTCTCCTATCCCAGGCTTTTCCTATGCTCTTATGTCCTCAGGGATTCAGGCTGTTTTCTCTGAGTAGTAGGTGTGTCCATACCTGTGTTATCTGGCCTCTCTGCACTGCTGAGTGGTTAGCAATCGCTGTGTACCACTTGGATATGGCCAATGGTGGCATTGGATGGTCCCAAGCCAGAGAAAGTAAGAAGAAGAGATAGTTCTGGAAATTAAAGTTCTGAAAATTTTAGCCCCCACATAGTTTCTCATGCCTCCATACACTGAAATACAATCTTAACTTGCTGCTGTTTACTTTGTTAAACACCATTTATTTTCCCTCTAATAGGACCCTCCCAATTTCATGTCATCTTTCATGTGTGGTAATTCACTAAGTTCAATTAGTGCCGCCCATGTGAACGTGCATATGAGTTTATCCACTAGAACACAGAAAAGGTGCTCATTAGTTAGAGCAGCCCTCCAAACAGCTTCCAACTGCCACTGTATGTTCCTAAGACGTGGAGCATTGAGAACACATCCCATTAATTATTTGTAAAATTCTGGCTGTCTTGCCTCTTATGGATATCTAGATAATCACAGTTGTTGTGAGTTCATGAAGTAAGTGCCAATATTCCTTCCCCAATATGGGGAAGGAATTTGGTAGGCATTTGCCCAAAGCTCGTAAGAGCTGATTTCGGCGAAAAGAAAGGGGTTTTTCAAAATAGGCATATGTCCACAGCCTCTAAGAGCTGTTTAAAGAGGAAAATGGATGCAATTGCTTAACAAGCACGCTTAACTTTCTGTGTATCTTTCCGTGTTTGTCCCAGTGCACCGACTGTTTGTCTATGTGTATGTTTATGTCCTCTCTGTGTCTTTGTGTGAATGACTGTTTCATGTTAAAAGGGAAAATTGGTAAAGATTTCATATGCTGGTAACCTCTTGAGCCAGCCACAGTTTGTGTGGGGATTGATTCAAAGCCACGCCGCGACAGCGCAGCTCACTCAAGAGGCAAACATGGCTGGGGAAAAAGCCGCTTTTAATAGCCCAGAAACCTCAAGATTTGGGAAGACTTTGGTTTGGCTTGTGAAATTCATGTAGTCGCTTTATACTTGTTTCTAATTGGTTTTAATGATATAAGGCTTTACATTTTTTGACTAAAGAGTTATAAATTAATTGGTTATTATATAAAAGGTATAGTGTTATTAAGAAAAGGTTAGTTTAAAACTGGTGATTCAGTGTTAGAGCTATCTTAACTAACTACACGTGGCCTAACGCCACTCATGCTTTGTTCTTGTTTATAATTGGATTTAAAGGTATATTTTGCATGTCTTGACTATAGAGTATTGGCTTAAGTCACTAGACATGATTTAAAAGGTATAATGTTATTAACAAAAGTTAGGTTAAAGCTGGTAGTTTAGGGTAGTTGCCATTTTTGAACAACACGTGGCATGACGGTTAAGGCTGGTAGTTTAGGGTAGTCGCCATTTTGAACAACACGTGGCATGACGCAATCCAGGAAATACAGGCCTTTGGGACGCTCCTAAATTGGCATGGTGTTTCATGTGAATCTTGGCCTAGAGATTGGACTTAATGAAGATTAAGATTTAAAATATTGTCTCTTTAATAAGTTACACTGTCATACACTTGAACATAAGAACTGGCAGACAAACCTTGTGCTGTAAATATGTGTTTGCCATTGATTTTAAAGAAAATAGATTGCTTAAAATTGGGATTTGCTTCCAAAATTACAATTGTGCTCTAATATTACAAGAAAACATTGAGTTACAATACAAATCAGTGTGTCATTGGCTGCAGTTTTCAGTTTGCAGGCTCATAATTGTTAACATTTTGTAATTAAGATAATTTTGAGAGTGATACAGCTATGGGTTTTAGAGGCCCATTGCCATTTTCCACAAGTTTATAGGCTACAATGGTAGGAGCAAAATTTAACCCTCCAAGATTAAAAAGGAGATCTCTGTGGAAATGTATTTGATATCAAGTAGGTTCCTTTGACCATGGAATTACAGGTTTCTTTTGTTTAATCCTCAAAACACAGGTTTGGGTCTGGTCTTAGATAAAAGGCTCAGATCTAGTCCTTGCCAAGGACTAAAGGTGGATCCTAGGGCAGATAAATAAAAAAAAAATTGTGTTTTGTCTCTGTTTCAATACTAGAAGTTAGGATCTTAAAATTTTCAGTGTATAATGTTCATAGAATGTTTGTTACAGGCCCTTGCTCCTATGGACTTTTAGAATTTTTAGGTAAATGGCTTTCAAAGGTTGTTAGGATATATTAATTGGCTTTATCTTATTTACCTCATTTTAAGCTTGCCACAGAAGGTCTTAAACCTCTGTTTTCAAGGTAGAAAACCTTTGTTCCTTGCTTCAAGCAGCAATCAAATTTATTACTAATGGTTGGTCTATTACATGGCAAGCATTTTTAGGCAAAATTAATAATTGTTATCCAAAAGATAATTTGTACTATCAGATCACATGTTTATTCCTTTAAGTTTCTCCCTGCTTCAAAACAGATACCTGAATTGGGTGCTATAGCAGCTATTTTTAAGATGTTAAAGGTCAAGCTTTTAATAATTGTAGATATATATAGCTCATGGTTTATAATTGCTTAAAATTGGTCCATTTTTAATACTGCTAATTCTTAATTTCTACAGTTTATGCAAATGTGATTCAAATTTCTAAGAACAAAGGATATGTTCTCTAAACGACTGTCCTTTAGGTATTTGAAATAATTTTATATTTTGTGCACATCAAATTATAAAGATTTGTTCTTGATGTCCTCAATTTCTACCTCTACCACGTAATGGTGTTAATCCTAGAGGACTTAGTTATTACAGATAAATGATACTCATTTCTAATTTAGAAGATTAAAAAATATATACATGTGACTAATGATTCATTTTTAGGCTGTCTAGTTACAACTGCTCTAACAGAAAAAGCAACTAAAAATGCTATGTTTATTTTATATAATTACATAGTTATTGCCTATGTTATGGGTTATACTTTGTGTTCCAACTTAAATTAATAAAACAATATCTTCTTGGAAGAAAGAAGAGAGGGGAAATTGTGTCCCTGTGCATATAATTTAAACTATGCTTGCATGTTTTTAAGAAAATTTTAAAATTTGAATGCCAAGAAACTCCTTGCTAAATGTATATGACATCGTGTAATTAGGCATATTGATGTCTAGGTGAAATGAAGGAATTCACTTATTGACATATGCCATGATCCTGATTTAATATTGGGGGAGAAGGCATGTCCTCTGTTTTTTCCACAGAATGCTGCAGAAGATATGCTGACTGTGTGCTTGCTGAATGCCCAGACCATGGTAACATAAGACCTATATTGGGTATATGTTCTTGACTTACCTCAATTGTCAAATGTCCTAGGTTAGATAAATTGCCTAGCTTCAAGCTTTTAGACTTTGTGGGACAGAACATGGAGACTGTTAAGCTAGCTTAGGAAAAATTAATCTAAAGAAGAGTTAAAATGACTCTTCTCCTTATTGTGTTCAGCTGACTCAACCATAGACTGGTCTAGAAATAATTCCAATATTGTAGATTCCAATTTTGAAGATGGCTAACAATCTTCAGCCAGCTGTGTTAATTTAACATATAGTCTCCACTTTTCCTGAGAAATAACAGCTTATTTCTTGATACACAAGGCTACCTCTCCCACCTCAGAGGCCAAGCTTTGGGTCCTTAAAGTTGTTAATTTACAACTGAATTGGATACTTCTGGGACAAGTTAATCCTATTCCACCTTTAACTCTTGACCTTGTCTGTTAAGCAGACTGGCTGTCTCCACCCAGGCTCACCTGGATGAAGAGATTGCATGTCTGTTAAAGACACTTGCAGACCCCCCTGGCTTCAAAACTTACACAAGTGGATCTCCAAAGAGGGAGCCACATAGAACTCAGATCTATGTGTGTTTGTTTATGAACAAACATGGGTACCAGCGAGACGTGCGAGGCAAAGCACTGCATGGGGAGGTGAATTTCTGCTTCTGAGTCCCCAGGAAGTACACCTAATTGCATAGGGGTTAACGTCGAGAGGCTGTCCTTAAAATAATAAGGGAGCCTATTACCCCTCCTCTGAAAAAGACGTTATACAATATTTAAGAGGAATTACGGTCAATGCTTCCCCTCCTGGTTAAGGCCCGCCTTCTTATGAAGGATATTTATCCACTTGTTTTCTACCTCCTCGTGTTCTAATTAATAAAAAAAGGGAGGACATGTACAGAGCCATATTGGGGCAGTCTTGCACTTGGTCAGAGTTTGACTTTGGTCAAGGTTAACTTCTCCCAGAAAGCCAGGATCCTGCTCCACCTAGGGTGGAGCGCTCGTAGTAAAGGTTAAGTTCATTGTTCCTCCAGGTCTAGGAATTCCTGAATTAAGCAGGTGACCCACCCAGCTGCCGGAGCAGTCAAGAAGAGGACCTCCAAGAGAAGCTAGACAACTTCCTCCGGAACTCAGCCTGGAGTCTGGGGGGAAGGGTTTGCCCAAACTGTTAAAAGGTCTGGCGCCATTAAAGTTTACGGCTTTGATCAGTGAACATTGTCTTAGCCGCACTTTCTTTTCGCCCCTCTTCCCTATAACCCCAAAATTCTCTCAACAGGTAACCCGGTTTACATGTGGCTGCTGGCAGCTACATAACTGTCCAGAAGTCAGAATTTCACAGAAGTGCTCATTTTGTGTCCCTTATATTGTTCTTCCCTTGTCCTCTTTGGTGCTGATCCCTGAGATTTGCATGGTATGAAACGTGGCATTGTTGTTTCCTTTGGGATTTCACTTTAACTGTCACATAAATTCTAAACACTGGAAAGATTGTGTCTATCCAATGATTGTTGTACACTTCAATGAAGCTTTGTGGACCAATGTTTCTAGCAATCTATGTGTATAAACATAACCATAGAAGGAAATATTATACCATCACCATGAGCACAATTTTAGTAGGTTCTATCCTATAACCTATGTTCTCCCTATCCACGATCCTTTAACTACAGTTTCAGCAATAGACATTAAAATCCCTCATGTTAATCAGGTCTCCAACCCGCTTAGAGAGTGGATGTTTACCTCATAATGGTTGTATAACCATAGAAACAGTAGAGAAGATCTTGACTGTAAAGGCAGTGTCATCGCATTCTTTATCCTTCGTTGTGCAAGAACATTTGTTTCTTTTAAAGCCCACAAGAAGTCTATTCTGAGTGTGTAAAAGCTAGATCATTGTTTTCTAGTAACTTTGGGATAGAGTTTTCAGTGTCTTTAGTTAAAAGTTGTAGTGCCTTTATAATTAGGGTTTTCCATGAGATTGAGTTAGTTAAACAAGGCCAATGACTGTAGTAAGCCACCTTTTGTTCATCTCCATCACAAGATGGCGCTGGCCAAATGCAGCTCCTTGGTAGTAAATTACTTTAGTACATGCACAGTGTACTGTATTCTTTATCACACTTACATGCTAATGAAGAATTCACTTAGTTTACCAAGAGGAAGTGGCGGGCTATCTCTCTATGGCAGGCGGGACTGAGTAGGCTCTATAAGGTCAGGCAGGGAGATGGCTTGGGGCTGCCAAAAGAAGAAAATAAGCTTTGTTTAAGGTTCCTGAAATAAACTGTGAGAAGGAAGAAACTCCCTGGTGTTGCATCTTTCCTTGCTGGCGAGTTTGGACGTGACAATTTGGTGGCCTGTATCGGGGAGTCTTCAGAACCTTCTGCAGTTGGGGGTTAGTGTGCACTGGTAAGTTCCAGGTAAGTGGGGTTAATTGAAAATTCCTGGTAAATGGGAGGAAATTAAGATCCCGGTAAGGGACAAGTTCAAGTTCCCAGTAACTGGGACAAATTTAATTTATAAAGAAAGGTCAAAAATAAAAAAAAATTAATTGATAAAAAAAGCCACAGAGTCTCAGGTCTGAAGTACAGACTGCGGGGGGGGAGAGAGAGTATGGCTAGTTAGCTCCGCCTTGCAGATTAAGGCAGAGTGGGAAGAAGTTCTTGGCTGAACAAAAGGAAAGGGGATTTGCATAGTAATGAACTAAAAACAAACCCCAGCAATTAAGAACCTTGAGAAATAAAAGAATGTTCTTGACCCTGCTTTTACAGCAGTGTGCTTTCTGCTAACCTGCATGGGGAAACCTGCATGGTTTTTTGAGGGAATAGTTTTATGTTCTGCCACTAATTATGCAATAGCAGTGATTAAAGGAACTTATTAGGATGGGGACTGCTTAGTCGCATCCAATTTTTCTGGCTCTTCATTGAGCTATTCTGAGAGTGAAGGAGAGATTCATGCTCTCGTGAGCCAGTTAGAGATGGGCGGGTGGTCATAAAAAGAAGAAGCAAACTTAAGAACAAAAGACAAAAGCCCACCAAGGTGGCAGATCCCCACTCTCCTATGGCAGCCCCGCCTCCTTACCAGGAGGGCACTCCTGTACTTTCTGGGCATTCTTTTTGCCCAGAGTCTATACGGGCCCCTCTCTCGGGGCAAAACCATTCCAGAGTGCCCTGCCCTTTACAAAGAAAAGAGCACTCTCCCCGGGGTTCCTGCAGGGAGCGAGAGCTTGCTGTAAGAATAGCCTTCTTAAAGGAGCTACAAGATTTAAAAGGACAAATGGTCACTCTAACTTCAAGATTTATTTCAAAGATAGAAAAAGCTAGAGCCAAAACAAGCCCCTTGATTTTAAAATTTAAAAAAAAAAAATTAAAGTCCGCAGTCACAGCCTATGGGCAGAATGCTCCCTTCACTTTGGCACTGTGAATCTTCCATGGAGGGCTGGCTCACACCTGAGGAATTTATGCAGCTTACCGGAGCTGAGTTCTCTGGGGGAGAATTTATTCTTTAGAAGTCAGAGGCAGTTAAAACGGCCGGAGAAATCAAAATTAAAAACCACTCAGGTAGAGTGTAAGTCTTAAATTACAAGGAAGTTCCTGGGCCCTCCTCCCCTCTTAACTCTCTCCACATGGTCATGACCACTATGTCTCCCCTCCCTTCTCTGGCAGAACTCCCAGAAGAAAAAGAAGATAAGGAGTTAACTCTTAAGAGAAAAAGCAGGTTTCTTAATAGCACTTTTTCCATGTACAGGACATGGTATCAATAATAATAATAATAATAATAATAATAATAATAATAATAATAATAATGGTTAAGAGCTAATTTCAAAACTCTCCAGGGAAGAGAAGAAAATGGGAGACATCCTATTTTCTCTCTGAATCCTACTGGAGATATCCTTAGTTCTGGTTAAGATATTTGGATCTTTTTGGGACATCAAGTTCCACTTCTGTCTGTTGT